>NC_061101.1:1170904-1178404 GCF_015104395.2 Macrobrachium nipponense | reverse complement strand
GCGAAGCTTCACTCCACCGGGTCTTCATGGTTATGAAGCATTAGGTAAGCACCATGACGAGTCTGGTATAATATGAACAGAACCCTCTCTCTCTCTCTCTCTCTCTCTCTCTCTCTCTCTCTCTCTCTCTCTCTCTCTCTCTCTCTCTGCTACAATGCAAATGATGGAGTCGACGAGAGAGATTTTTTAACTCGTGATTTCAGTCCGATCTCAGTTCCATCTGCAAGAAAAACCTTGGTTTTGTTCAGTTTTTCAGTAAAAGAAAGCTATTGAGATGACTTTGTCTGTTCGTCTGCACTTTTTTGCTGTCAGCACTTTTTCTCTCCGCCCTCAGATCTTAAAAACAACTGAGGTTAGAGGGCTGCAACTTGGTACGTTGATCATCCACCATCCAATCACCAAACGTACCAAATTGCAGCCATCTAGCCTCAGTAGGATTTTTTATTTAAGGTTAAAGTTAACCGTGATCGGATATCTGGCAACGCTATAGAACAGGCCACCACTGGGCCGTGGCTGAATGTTTCATGGACGACCTTGAAAGTTAACTGAGATATTACGCATTTTGAGGGATAAATTATTATGATAAACAATTCATTGTGCCTATCTATAATCATTCCAAGCATGAGGTTATGGGTCTTAAGTTAATGAACTTGGCAAGTAATCGCAAGGAATAAAAAACGGGATATAACTTAGTAATACATCATTTCGTACTTTGAAAATGAAAAAAAGAAAGAAAATATCAAGCATATAATTCTCTGTGCTTCACGTAGAACAATATTTTTATTAAAATGATTGTACTATGTGATATTATACCTAGGAATGATATCAAAATTGTTTGATTAGAATTATTATAATATTCATTCTTAAATAACTCTAGATGACATTATACCTAAGAATGATATTAAATTAGTATAATTAAGATTATAATGCTGTTCATCCTTAACTGCTGCTGTGGGTTATATATCAATATGAATTGTTAATTATTTTTTCTGACTCTGTCCAGGAATATAACTGAACTATTGTTTGTTTACGATGAAATTTTCTGAATTTTTGCCTACTTTTAATTCACCCATTTCAAATCCCTTTACTGTATACAAAACGATCCGTTTTCACTAGATTTTGGTCAACTTATAAGTTGCAACTTTTCAGTCGCGTCTATTTCGAACCTGAAATTGGATTACCCGCCGGAAAGAGCATCGTATGATGATGAGATAATGAAGCTTCACAATGTCATCATTTTGGCCGAAGTATAATGTAGCCCGAGCTGCGCCTGATCATCATGCAAATTGAGTGTCCGTTACAAGCGTTATATCCTGGAAAGGATATGATGTAAAATAATGAGCAAGCAAAAAAAAAAAAAAAAAAAAAAAGGAAAATAAAAAACCTCGTAGGAAAAGTTATGAACTTTTTTTGAAAGGAGTTTTGTAGTTGATAAGGAAATAATTTTTTGAGTTATTTACTGAAGTGCATGTATCTATGCATAGATATTTGAAATCTAGCATGATGATGGCAATACGGCTGTTTACGAGGCTATACCAGAGGAAGATAAGATGCAATCATGACCTATTTTTAGTCAATTCTATTAAAGACTTGAACAAGAACGAAAACAGTTATAATTATTTGTAATTCCTCTTAAAAAATATATTGGCTGCCCTTTGCTTCAACCCAACACATATTTCAAAACGAATTCTTGATATAATGTTTTGGGAAAAAGGTGCAATTAACCAATTTGCATTTATGTTTAAAGTTTATTTCATTTGGAGTTGAAAGCGCTGTAATCTTTTAAAATGAAATAAGTGTAAAGTAAATAAACAGGTGCAATTATCCAATCTGCATTTATCTGTATAAAGCGTATTTCATTTGGAGTTAAAAGCTCTGTAATCTTTGATAGGATGAAATAAGTGTAAAGTCAATAAACTTAAACGAATTCATCTGTTCTTCCATAACACAACAACGCCTGTTCTTATTCAGCAACGACGTTCGCTATACAAACCATCAAATGCCGTTCGCTAACATCGCTTTATTTTGATTTGCATTCCTACCAGCGTCTGATATCATATTTGATGGAGAACTGTAAACACTTACAGCTTTCATTGTTCACGGTTATTTCTGCTTTGTTCCTCTCCGAACAATGCGTTGCATTTTTAAGAAGGTTATCAAAGGCTGCCTTTCTTAATTGCTTTCCTTTCAAACTATACTCATGGCCTTTAAAACTATAGTTTATTTTTTTCGTTTCCAGATTGAAGGCACGAGGCCAGAGGCTGAAGAGAATGCGGGGGTTTAGTGATTAGCGTATTCCGTTTCCAGTCTCTTTTATCAGGGAACTGAACGCTGCCCTTGGGTAGGTAATCAAGTGGAGTTGTTTATATGTTTCATTGCATCTGTATTGGACGAGTTTGGAGTTCATCTGGTATTTCTAGTTATGTCTCATATTTTATGAGGATTCAAAGATTGCACACTTGGTTTCGGAAGCAGAGGGAGAGAGAGAGAGAGAGAGAGAGAGAGAGAGAGAGAGAGAGAGAGAGAGAGAGAGAGAGAGAGCGCTTACATTGCTAATGGACAATTTTATAATTTATATTAATGCCGAACCATTTTTTCAAAAAAGTAAAAAAAAAAAAATAATGAGGTGTGATTTAGATGACGAACAAAAATACAGAAGGGATGATTATTCAATTCTATTTCCGCTCGCTATCATTTTATAATCTCTTTTGTCTATAGATTCAAAGGGGATGCAGCAATCATTAATTACTACTTTTTACTTTTTAAAAGAAAATTTTATAAAGCGTAACACGGGGAAAAAATATGACAGTATCCAGACAATCAAGAAATGAATTCCCAGCATCTCTCCATTTAACAGTCAAGCTTTCTACTAAAGACATTTTTTTCTGTCTTTTTTTTTTTTTTGAAAAGTTTTCAAGGATAAAAAGGGAAAAAGTGACATTATCCAAACAGTTAAGAACTGAATTTCCAACGCCCACCCTTTTAACAGTCAAAATTTCTACTAAAGTACTTTTTCGTGGTCTTTTTTTTTTCTTTTTTGAAAAGTTTTCAAGGATAAAAAGTGAAAATAAGTGACATTATCCAAATAATTAAGAACTGAATTTCCAACACCCACCCTTTTAACAGTCAAACTTTGTGCTGAAGTACTTTTTTCTGTCTTTTTTAAAAAGTTTTCAAGGATAAAAAGTTAAAAAAGTTACATTATCCAAGCAATCAATAACTGAATTCCCAACACCTCTCGATTTAACAGTTAAACCTTCTACTGAAGTACTTTTTTTCTTTCTGTTTTTTCTTGTTTTTTGAAAAATTTTCAAGGATAAAAAGTGAAAAAAGTTACACTATCCAAATAATTAAGAACTGAATTCCCAACACCTCTCGTTTTAATATTCAAGCTTTCTACTAAAGTACTTTATTTTTTTTTCTTTTTTTTCTTTTTCTTTTTTGAAAAATTTTTAAGCATAAAAAAAATAAGTGAAAGTATAAAACAAATAACTGAATTTCCAATACCTCCCTTTTAAACAGTTAAGCTTTGTACTAAAGTCATTTTAACCCTCATTTTTTTCAGAGAAATTTTTAAGCATTAAAAAATAAGTGAAAGTATCTGAAGCAATTACGAAATGATTTCCCAACACCTCCCCCTTTTACCATCCCAGCTTTCTCGTTTATCCTAAACCCCCCAAATCTCTCTTGTGGCCCATATCACCCTCTCCCATCGCCGACAAGAGCCCAGCTCGAGATACAGCAGACCCCTGCATAGCTTTACCCTACTCGAGTGATATAAATTACAAAAGCCTTGTGAAATTAGCATGACAATGGAAGAAATAAGATTGAAAATGTTAATTTTCGTGTCCCGCGGATACAGAGTGTGGAACGAGAAGAAGAAGAAGAAGAAGAAGAAGAAGAAGAAGAAGAAGAAGAAGAAGAAGAAGAGGAAATAACTCCCACGTATAATGGAAAAGAGTTTATGGAAATGAGCTTCAAAGAGATACGGTTTTCTTGGTATTTTTTTTGTCTTTATTGTTTTTTTTTTTTTTTTTTTTTTTTTTGTACGTTAGGTTTTTGTTTTGTTTTTGTTTTTGAGGTCATAATGTGATGTTAGGTTTACGGAGGGCGTTAAGATATCTCTTGGTATATATTTGCTTTTTTGAATATTTACCTTCTTATAGGCATGCAATATTATTATTATTATTATTATTTATTATTATTATTATTATTATTATTATTATTATTATTATTATTATTATGGTTTCGACTGGATGGTATTTTTTTTTAGTAGTGGGGGTTCCGGGTTTCCATCCTGCCTCCTTAGGATTCCATCACTTTTCTTACTATGGTTCGCCGTTTCTAGGATCACAACCTCTTTGCATAAGTCCCTTGGAGCTACTTCAGCCTCTAGTTTTTCCAGATTCCTTTTCAAGGATCTTGGGATCGTGCCTAGTGTTCCATTATTATTATTATTATTCATTATTATTATTATTATTATTTGGAAGAAGACCCTCTTTTAAACAAATTCTGTAAATAAAATGGCAGAATTCAGCGAAAAATATATATTATCTTTTTCTATTTTTTCTCATTACTCGCTTTTCTGGCTCAGCGATACTTCGCAATAATTGGCCAATATTCTTTTTGGGATAATGCTGAAGTGCTATTTTATCTAGAACAGGATTTATTAGTCAAAAACTGGTATTATCAAGTATACTGGTATTATCAGTATACTGGTATTATCAGTATTACTGGTGTATGGAAAGGCGTTCCTCAGATCCAGGTCAAGCAGGGGTCGTCGTCGTTGTTGGTATCTTATCCATAAAGCGAGGTCAATGTCAGGCGGGGGTCGTCTCCTGGTATTCAGCTGGTATTAATGCGGTGTAGCTCTGACTTATCGCTTTATTATTATTATTATTATTATTATTGATTATTATTATTATTATTATTATTATTATTAGTTATTCTTCTTCTTCCTTTCTTCTTCTTCTTATTTATTATTATTATTATTATTATTATTATTATTATTATATTATTATTATTATTATTATTATTATTATTATTATTATTATTATTATTATTAGTTATTCTTCTTCTTCTTCTTCTTCTTCTTCTTCTTAGTTATTATTATTATTATTATTATTATTATTATTATTATTATTATTATTATTATTATATTATTATTATTATTATTATTATTATTTTGGTAGAGACCCTCTTTTTAGGCAAATACTGTTAAAAAGAATGGCAGAATTAAGCGAGTTCATTTTTATATATGGTCTATTTTCCTTACAATTCGCTTCTCAGGCTCAGCGATGTATCTGAGAAGCGAATTGTAAGGAAAAATAGAAAAAACAATAATATAAAATCAACTCCGCGTTAATTCTGCCATTCTTTTTAACAGTATTATTATTTTTATTATTATTGTATGCTGGAAGTAAACACTCTTTTAACATGTTTTATAAAAGTGATTGCTGTCTCAGCTGCATTAATTTTATATGGGTTCTCTTTTCTATTTTTCTAATTATTGCTTTCTCATGTTGCTTAAACTGGTGAGCAACGCACCGAAGGTGACATATCTCAATTAGGTAGAACGATTGGATTTTATTGGTAAAATAATTTTCTGTTGGGGTAGTAAAATTTTCGGGTATATCCCGTAGAGTTTATTGCAGATAGAATTTATGTTAAATTCTATTTCTTTTTCTGATGGTTGGAACTCCATAGAAAGAAATAGAATTTAACATAAATTCTATCTGCAATAAACTCTACGGGATATACCGGAAAATATAACTATAACCCACTGAATTTTTTACCAATAAAATCCAATGGTTTGACCTAATTGAGATATGTCAACCTTCGGTGCGTTGCTCACCAGTTTAAGCAACAATGAGAAAGCAATAATTAGAAAAATAGAGAAGAACCTATATAAAATTAATGCAGCTGAGGCAGCAATCACTTTTAATAAAACATATTATTATCATTGTTATTATTATTATTATTTTGTTTAGTTTTTTTGCTCTATCACAGTCCTCTAATTGGACTGGGTGGTATTATAGTGTGGGGTTTCCGGGTTGCATCCAGCCTCCTTAGGAGTCCATCAATTTATCTTACTATGTGCGACCGTTTCTAGGATCACACTCTTCTGCATGAGTCCTGGAGCTACTTCAGCATCTAGTTTTTCCAGATTCCTTTTCAGGGATCTTGGGATCGTGCCTAGTGTTCCTATGATTATGGGTACGATTTCCACTGGCATATCCCATATTCTTCTTATTTACTATTTTCAGGTCTTGATACTTATCAATTTTTTCCCTTTCTTTCTCTCAAACTCTGGTGTCCCATGGTATTGTGACACAATGAGTGATACTTTCTTCTTGATTTTGTCAATCAACGTCACGTCTGGTCTATTTGCACGTATCACCCCTATCTGTTCTGATACCATAGTCCCAGAGGATCTTTGCCTGATCGTTTCTATCACTCCTTCAGGTTTTTGTTCGTACCACTTATTACTGCAAGGTAGCTGGTGTTTATTGCACAGGCTCCAGTGGAGGGCTTTTGCTACTGAATCATGCCTCTTTTTGTACTGGTTCTGTGCAAGTGCCGGACATTCGCTTGCTATGTGGTTTATGGTTTTCATTTTTTTTTTTTTTTTTTGTATTGCACTTACCTACATATGGGACGAGATGTTATTTCCATCTATCGTTCTTTGGACATATCTGGTTCTTAGGGCCTGATCTTGTGCCGGTGTTATCATTCTTCATTTTCTTTTTTCTTCTTGAGTTCTCTCCTCAGTAGCCATTGCCACGTGTCATCGCTGGCTAGTTCTTTAGTCTGTCTCATGAATTGTCGTGCATTGGTTTGTTATGCCATTCATCTGTTCTGCTTGTCTTTCTCCTGTCTCTGTATATTTCTGGGTCTTCGTCTACTTTTATCAGTCCTTCTTCCCAGCCATGCACTCTTGAGCCACTCGTCTTCACTGGTTTCGTATATTGCCCTAGTACTACTGTTCTCGATGATAGTAATCCCCTCCCTCCTTCCTTTCGTGTTATGTATAGTCTGTCCGTATTTGCTCTTGGGTGTACGTGCTTTGTGTATTGCTCATATGTTTCCTCGTTTTCTGGTCTATGCTGCGAAGTTCTGCCTTCGTCCATTCCACTAATCCTGCGCAGTATCTGATTACTGGCACTGCCATGTGTTTATGACTTTTATCATATTTCCGACGTTAAGTTGACTTGAGTATCGCCTTGAGTCTGCTGCATATATTCTTTCCTGATCGTGTGTCCTTCATCTCGGTATTTTATATCCCCTCCTTCCATTATTCGTAGATATTTATATCCCGACTCATATATGTGTTTGATGTTGTTCCCATCTGGTAGCTTTATCCCTTCAATTCTTGTTACTTTGCCCAATTTTGTATGTTGACTAAGGCGCATTTTTCTATTCCAAACTCCATCCTGATGTCCCAGATACAATCCTTACAGTCGGATTAGAATATCATTTCCTTGATGCTCTTACCATACA
>NC_061101.1:1166073-1170404 GCF_015104395.2 Macrobrachium nipponense | reverse complement strand
TGGATATTTCGTATTTTATTTATTCATGAACGTTTTTTTTCTTCCTAATGAATAAAGAGTGAACTAACTGGCTGCTTTATCTCTCTCTCTCTCTCTCTGTCTCTCTCTCTCTCTCTCTCTCTCTCTCTCTCTCATTGTAGATGTGAAAAAGCCCTCAACACCAAGGTATTCATGTGAAAAATAAAATGAAAAATAAAGGTAAAAAAAGATTTAAAAGAAAATCAAATTACAGGCTAAAAAAAAAAAAAAAATGGTCCTACCTGCCACACCACCAAAAAAGCTTGCATTTACTTAACCGAATTCCAGTGACAGCGACGCGCGGTCCCAACCTTCCTTGCCAGGTCAAGGTCAACTGCCTCACTAATTTCATCATGCTTGGGAAAGGGTCGACTCCCTACTCTTACCTGGAGAGAGAGAGCTGCTTTTGCCAGGGCGGGAAAATGAAGCTTAAATCTATTTAAGAGGTGGGGAGGGCGGAAGGCATTAAATCGGTCTCTGGGTTAGCTGAGAATGAGGGACAATTAGAATGACCAGTTCAGTTTTGAATAAATTTCACTTGCTGGATATTATATACCTTTCGAAATATGTAGAGATATTTTGCAAGTTAGTTTACTGAGAGAGAGAGAGAGAGAGAGAGAGAGAGATGAAAATTACATAAGAGAGAAGGATAAAAATTACATTCCATTCAACACTATATATGTAATGTAAGTAAGTTTACTGAGAGAGAGAGAGAGAGAGAGACGAGAGAGAGAGAGAGAGATGAGAGAGAGAGAGAGAAATTACATTTCATTCAATAACATAAATATCTTGTAAGTTAGTTTACTGAGAGAGAGAGAGAGAGAGAGAGAGAGAGAGAGAGAGAGAGAGAGAGAGAGAGAGATTACATTCCATTAAAAGTATATAGGTATTTGTAAGTTAGTTTACTGAGAGAGAGAGAGAGAAGAGAGAGAGAGAGATAAAAATTACATTTCAATCACTTACGTAGATATCTTGCAAGTTAGTTTACTGAGAGAGAGAGAGAGAGAGAGAGAGAGAGAGAGAGAGAGAGAGAGAGAGAGAGAAATCACATAGGATTCTAAAGTATACAAGTAATTTCTAAGTTACTATCTATGACAAATTGGCCAAAATGATAAAAATTCCATTGCTTTTCTAATCCCGTGAGGCTTCAACATGCCATTGTTTTAGTTTTCTGTAAAAGAAAGCTACTGAATGGCTTTGTCTGACTGTCCGTCCTCCTATCTTAAAAACTACTGAGGCTAGATGGCTGCAAATTGGTATGTTGATCATCCACTTTCCAATCATCAAACATTGTAAGTTGTAGCCCTCTAGTCACAGTAGTTTCTATTTTTTTTGAGGTCATAGTTACCCATTATCGTGCGCCTGGCAACAATATAGGCTAGGCCACCACCAGCCTTGTTACAGTTTCACGGGGCACGGCTCATACTGCATTATGCCGAGACCACCGAAAGATAGATCTATTTCCGGTGTCCTCCTTGATTTACGCTGTACAGAAACCTTGATTGAGTGAGCTGGAATGTTTACTTGCTTTCATTTAGATATAACACAAAGGAGGAAACATCTTTGCATCTAGAGACAATAGCTGATTAAAAACAGAAGAAAAAAAAAAGGCTGCAGGATTAAGCAACTAAATAACGAAGCTACTCTCTTGAATTGTCCTAATATTTGCAAGTCAAATTTTCGCTGAGCAGCGCAGACGAAAGCCTCCTCCTCCTCCTCCTCCTCCTCCTCCTCCCGCCTTAGGGGAATTTCACTGTAGCAAATGAGAATGTTTGCTCTGAGTCTCGGTGTCGAAATGCCTTTTGTTTTGCCGCTTAGGATACGCTTGCAAAGTTGGCATAAACTCAGCTGTTTACATTGTTTTGTTAAGAGCGCTGTTTCAGCTTTTTTTTTGTTTAACGTAGCATTGAAGGTAATTTTCATACCTTTAATTATGGGACTTGTAATACCTGATTAAAAAGATATCACAAAAATTAATTTCTTATTTATATTTTATAAACCAACATCAGAGATGGTTTTCATTTGTGTATGATTTTAATATGCTTCGAAATATTATAAACCCAGGAAACGTTTACAAAACCTCGCCTGTTTGCAACTGTATCTATTCTGGTTAAGAGTGACTATTCTAACAATGTGCTTCAATTCGACTGCTTTAAAATATCACATATTTCTATATACGACATCAAACCTCGTGCCAAATACATTCTGTATGTGTATGATCACTAACATACTTAACAGTATTACATGTCTGAATGCTGCACGACGTAAAATCCAGTAATATGTTCACATAACTCATATTTCATTCATGAATTTCATAACATATGATAAATGACCTGTTTAAAGCTCATAATGTGTTTTTTTCATTAACCCTTTAAATCCCATTTCATTATTTATGATTATTTATTTTTCAAATTTTAAGATTGCTTTTAAAATACAATTCTAAGCAATTTTTATTGAGAAAACTTTTTTGTATAAGAGTTACTTTTTGCGTAAAATAGGTGTCACCTATAGGTGACGTTGGGCAATGAAACAACAGAATTTGTCAAAACCTGATTTCATTCATCTTTGAATTATGATACAGGTCATGTAAATTCTTTATCCTTTCTGAAAGGATGCATGAAGATGGAAAATTAAGTATAATTCATATTTAATACAAATTGTTCCCACTGCAAACATAAATTGTATAGCTGTCATTACCAAAAAAGTTGACCTACAGTAACTTGAATATTACAATGCTACGATTCACCTTACTGATATCTGTTTTCTCTTATCATTTTGTACTGAATTCATGCAGTGCTATGCTTTGCCTTATTGGATGATCTATCTCTATCCTTTTGTATGGAAATCATACCAACAGTGAATAGGAGAGCAACTTTGCATTTCTGACACCTGATTTGAGTTCGCTCATGACACTCTGCACATCTGCTTTGGCTTGCAGGGCTCCTTTACATGTCCTCCATCCAGGTCTTTTCTCACCATTTTGTGCACTCTTTTGTCAACACTTCCACTGCTTGGACACCTCTTTGGTAGTACTTTATAGGTTCCCAAAAACCTTGTAACAATAGAACGGGGGGGGACGGGTAGTCACAATAAGTCTTTTCGTATCTTCCAAGCATTGTGGCATGCTGCATCCAGTCCAAATGCAAACAAAGGGAACCACAATTTTTTTCCTCTAAATGCAACCCTCTGTCCTTGAATATTTTCATCAAATCTGTCTACTCCTCCCATGAATTTATTGTATACTGAAATAGCTTTGGGACAATAATACACTGATTTTGGTTTCGCTTTTATTTATAACACCTACCCCTCCTCAACTTTAGCTACAGGATTCATACCATGGGATGTTGAAGCTAATGTAACAATACTGAATAACTGCAGTATTTTCTGTTGTTATCATTGCCATTGAACTCTTGCCATTTCCTTCATTTGTTTTAGATCCAGGAAGTGGACATTTCTCTGTTCTGTTTTCTCTAATAGTTAGTTCCTGTACCTGTATGTCCCATTTCTGATGAAAATCAAGAAGAGGCAAACCTGTGAGAAAATTGTCAAAGTACAAACTGTAGTGATCTATATCTTTCGGCAACTTATGAAGAAGGTTCAGCACAACTGCAGCTCCCAATCCCATACTGTCTTGCATGGGAAGCTGGTTTGCTTTTGACCCCTGGTAAGGGATGAAGTGGATCAGATAACCTGATGGAGAGCATGCTGACCAGAGCTTATAAACAAATCGTATTGGCTTGCCATGTATGTGCTGCTTTTTACTGTGCTTTCCATAATAGGGGACCATAGTTTCATCAATGGAGATATGGAGATATTACTTGTCAGCAGGTATTTTGAATTCTTGCCGAAAGATTCATTCAACATGTCAAAGTATTGCCTAAGTTTCCTAAATTTGTCATGTTCTGGCAGATCTAAGTTTGTCGCAAGTTATGAAGACATTGATGAATTTCAAGGAATCGGCTTCTCCTAATACTACTTGCAACAAGTTCAATGTGAACATCTGATTTAGTTTTCCCCAAAACATTCTAATGTACCTAGGAGTCAGATACCCGTCAGTAGTAGAATAGATATATAGACCCTTCATTTCTTCTTGAGTCACATTTAGTACATGATTTTTCTTTCATAGCATACTTTTTGTTCGACATTTCTACAAGAAGATTTATTATATCAGAATTATATATAGCATCAAAACATCTCACAGGTGAACCTAATTCACCATCAGAAATTACAGTCTCTGACATATCTATTTCTTGCACAGAATAACCAACAAATTTGGATTCTCCTTCCAATTTCTCTTCTTTCCTTTCAGTTTA
>NC_061101.1:1148573-1161073 GCF_015104395.2 Macrobrachium nipponense | reverse complement strand
TCTCTCTCTCTCTCTCACACACGTTCCTCTTCAGCTGAGGGAATTGACCTCAGTTCCTTGACAAGAAAGATACAACCGTAATTGCTTCTAAATCAGGTTTTGTGACCTTTGCCCTAAGCAGCGGAATGGATGCCAGGAAGCTGACTGCTTCAGTGCTGCTCTTCTCAGAGAGAGAGAGAGAGAGAGAGAGAGAGAGAGAGAGAGAGAGAGAGAATAATAGTCCAAGGCATGAGGGAATAGCATCGTAGACACATACGCTGCGTTTTTCATCTTGTCCACCCAGCTGTGGTGTTTTTTGCATGGTAACACTGCTTCCCGGGCTTAAAATAGTGACGCTATGTGTAAAATTTAGGTAATAAAAGATATATTGGGATATTATTTGCAACTGAAAAGTCTTTTAATAATTTATTGTATGCGAATTACGCCGTTAATATTCGAAATAGGATATTATTTACAGCCCGGGACGCAGTGTTACCATGCGCAAACACCACAGCCGGATGGACAGATGGGAAAAAACAGAGAATAGTGTCTACGAGGCTATTCCCTAATGCCTTGACATATTACTCTCTCTCTCTCTCTCTCTCTCTCTCTCTCTCTCTCTCTCTCTCTCTCTCTCTCTTTCTCCCTCAAAAACACACGAAAGAAACAACATGATCGGTTTTCGACATCAAAGGAGGCGCCATTAAATTACACAGGACCTTTGAAGTTTATTTCCAAAAGGCTATTAACTCCAGGTCTAGAGAGCATTCGTATCCCCTGCCCAATAGGGGGCTAGGCCGAGAGAAAAACACAAGAGCTCAATCTTTTCCTCGATTACCTGGCTAAGATTCCGATACTGGGGGAGAATTTATATCAGCTGGAAATTACGATTGGTCTGGGTTCTACTATTTTTCCATCTCGTTTTTTATTAGCAATTGGAAGGGAGATAGGTGCTAGGGATCCCCAGTGTGTCAGTTGAGATATATATAATAATTATATATATATATAATATTATATATTATATATATTAATATATTATATATATAAATATATATATTATACATGGGTATATATATACCTATGTATATATTATATATATATATATATATATACCTATATATATATATATATGTATATATATATATATATATATATATATATATATATAATATATATAATATATGATATATATATATATATATATATATATTATATATTTATATATTCGAGAAGAATCAATTATTTTTTATCACATATTTTTTTAAAGTTGTTTTTCATTGAACTATTTTATTTTTGGAGATGTCAATTATTTTCTGATTACATAATTTTTTTCAACTTGTTTTACAATGAGCTTTTTTTTTGAGATGTCATTATTTTCTGATTACATATTTTTTTGAGTTGGTTTACAATGAGCTATTTTTTTCGAGATGTAAATTATTTTTAAATTACATATTTCGTTCAGCATTGGTTTTACAATGAGTTTTTTTTTTCGAGAAGTCGATTATTTTCTGATTTCATATATTTTAAAGAGCTATATTTTTCGAAAAGATGTAAATTATTTTAAAATTGAATATTTTTATTTTCACCTTTGGTTTTACGATGAGTTTTGTTTTCGAGAAGTCAATTATTTTCTGATTACATATTTTTTTTTAAGAGTTGGTTTACAATAAACATTTTTTCTTAGAAAAAGATGTAAATTATTTTATGATTACACATATTTTTTCAAGAGGCAGATGTCAGTTATTTTACAATGAGTTATTCTATTTTGAAAAACATACCAATATTAGAGCGTGAGCTATTTGTTCGAGAAACAGGCGTTAATTCTTTTATAATGAGCTATTTCTTCGAAAAAACAGATGTCAATTGTTTACGTTCAGCTATTCATTTTGAGAGACATGTGAATAATTTTACAGAGCTATATTTCTTTCAAGAAACAGGTGTCAATTATTTTACACTGAGCTATTTCATTTTCGAAAAACAGATCTCCACTATCTTACACATGAGATATTTATCCTGTTACATATTTAACTTACCGTTCCAAGATACCTAACAAGAAACATGGAACAGAAAATTCTTTATCAGAGAAACAGATATCCACTTGGGCTCATTTTTCTGTTTTATTTTGACCTTATTGTTCCAAGACATGTAACAAGAAACAGAGAGCAGAGATGCTTCCCTTGTTATAATAAATAATAATAATAATAAAAGAAAGAAAATTGTAAGGAACATATTGGCCAGGGGAACCTATGCATCATGGTCCTTTGAGAATCAGCCACACGGAAATTAGACCCTAAAAGTTTTCGAGGTAGGTAAGGTGGGGAGGGGAAGAGGAGAAATGCCCCCCCCCCCCCCCCCCCCCCCTCTTCTCTACCGGGCTTCTCCCGGTTTACGTCTTTGTAGAGAAATAGGATGTAACTAACCGTCCTCAAAGAGGATGGAGGACATAGATTGAGGTTGAAGGATACGAGGACAATAGGATAGGGGGCGTTGTTGTTCTCGTTTATAATAATAATAATAATAATAATAATAATAATAATAATAATAATAATAATAATAATAATAATAAAATAAATTTCGTTAACTAAAAAAGATTAGCACATGTAAATAATAATAATAATAATAATAATAATAATAATAATATAAAATAATAATAATAATAAATAATAATAAAACCTAAAACCACGAAAAAGACAGAAGGAAATTCCAGCCTCCAGAAGAGCGAGTCCGAAGACTCTCTCCCCCGACGATAAATGAATTGCTATCAATTCAGACGGCCAGGACCTCTCGCGATGATTATGATGCAGTTCGTCACGATGGCGTAAGACGAGGCTGGAATAATGCATCGCAAAATGCCGTTTCTATTTCATGCAATGCAGATGAGAGGAGGCGACGGGAGCTCGCCTGTTCTTCACGTGCGATTTCCGTATTATTTGCATGAATCGTTGTACCTACTGTTTAGGCAGCAGAGAGGCAGGAGGGGGTTAGGACCTCTGGCGACGAGAGAGAGAGAGAGAGAGAGAGAGAAGGAAAATCCTTCAGCTCTCCCTTTTCATATGTATCTAACGAGAGAGAGAGAGAGAGAGAGAGAGAGGAGAGAGAGAGAGAGAGAGAGAGAGAAGGAAAATCCTTCAGCTCTCCCTTCTCATATGTATCTAGACGAGAGAGAGAGAGGAGAGAGAGAAGGAAGGAGAAGGAAAAGAAGGAAAATCCTTCAGCTTCCCTTCCCTTCTCATATGTATCTAACGAGAGAGAGAGATAGAGAGAGCGAGAGAGAGAGAAAGGAGAGAGACGAGAGGAGTAAATCTTTCAACTCTCCGTTCTCATATGTATCTAACGTACGAGAGAGAGAGAGAGAGAAGGGAGAGAGGGAGAAGAGGAGAGAGAGAGAGAGTCTAATCAAATTCTCACCTTCTTGACGTAATAACTCACTCGGTATAAATAATTTCAGAATATAAATACAAACTCTGTATGTCAAATCGAGTATTTTAGGTTTTCATCCAAAACAAGATCATAATTGGGGTTTGGGGTTTTTTAGTTTTTTGACTGAGGACTGGAAAAATATGATATTGTCTGTTCTGATAATGGTCAAAAATGTTTTCACAGGTATTTCAGCTATTTCAGAAACGCTGTATTATTGATTTAAACATATACGAATATTATGTAGGTACATAACTGGTTTAGTGAATCTGTTATCATTATTTATTTTACAATGAATTTACATATGGAATGAGGCTACATTTGTTGACAAGTATATTTTTTTTTTCGGAATATCATAACTATTAATTAATACTGTCATAATTTATAATATTTACGAAATTATCTAAGGATATGTATATTGATTTAATTAAACATATACGAATATTATGTAAGTACATAACTGGTTTAGTGAATCTGTTATCATTATTTCTTTTACGACGAATTTACATATGAAATAAGCCTACACTTGTTGACAAGTTTAGTTTGTTTTTTTCGGAATCTCATAACTATTAATTAATAATGTCATAATTTATAAAATTTGTGTAATATCAGAGGATATGTATATCAAACATGAAAATCTTTAATTCAAAACGTTTTTTTTTCAGAATTTAATGCAGATGAACAATTTTCACTATTTTGTAAATATAAATATATCGATTAGGATACCTTCACTTTAATTAGAAAATTAAATCTTAGTACTTTTTTTATTATTCGACATATCAACTCTCTTGTCTTTAATTAAGGGAAAGACTTAATGGATATATTTTTGATAATTATTAAACCAATTAATCAGTGTAATACTGTATTTGTGATATTGAAGGATAGCTCAGGTAACCTACAGCGTCTGCTTGTATCAATAAGATGCTATATACAATCATTACGCATGCACACCTATAGTATTGTATACGCTGAAGCAGCGAACGTATTTATGCAAGAACATTTCTCTTGGGATTACAAACGCATAAACGCTAAATGCGTAAATAGCAAGTTGAATAAATTAACTTGAATGAGTCATTCCAAGAAACTTGACGCATTCGAAGCGTAAAGGACTAAAACATCTGAACTTCGCATCATCTCAGATAACTTCGGAGTTCATTGGAAGTTTCGTCGATCAAATGAAGTTTATAGAGCATAATGGGCAGTTCAAAGTTTCGTAATATCTTGCCAAAGTAGCCTGTGGGTTTGTCAACCGAAAGATATTGACTTGGTTGCTTTAAATCACCGTAATTCATTACGGTACTGGAACTTAGGATCCATGTTTGAGTCCAGTTTTTATGGTGGTGGCGAGACCTGGAAATGCCATCAATACTATCGTTATTACTCCACGTAATACATTATTGCTTATAAATCTGTGAGTAAGTCTTTATGTGACGAATCATTAGTAATCAATGAAAAATAATAGTATGTTCTTTAGTAAACTTTAAAAATTGTTTATGATAATTATGAAATATTTTTCGGGTTAGATTGAAATACAGTTACTCTTTCATCAAGCGTTTATTAACGGTTTTCTTGTATAACATAATTGATTTCTGAAACAAAGTATATCTATAATTATATATAATTATATAATATATATATTTATATTATATAGATAAACTATATATATATAACTATTATATTATAATATATATTATATATTATATCTTATATAAT
The DNA here is from genome assembly GCF_015104395.2 of Macrobrachium nipponense. Lineage (NCBI taxonomy): Eukaryota > Metazoa > Arthropoda > Malacostraca > Decapoda > Palaemonidae > Macrobrachium > Macrobrachium nipponense. The sequence continues at coordinate 1,155,964 of NC_061101.1, read as the reverse complement.
ATATATATATTTTATATTATATAGTATTTATATATATAAATATATTATATAATATATATATCATTATAATTATATTTATTAATATATATATAAATATATGGTAAATTATATATAATTTATATATAATAATTTATATTATATCTATATATATTTATGATTTATTATATATATATATATATATATATATATATATATATATCTGTATACATATATATATATATATATATATATATATATATATATATATATATATGTATCTATATATTTATATATATAATATATATATATATACTATATATATATATATATATATAGATATATATATATATATATATATATATATATATATATATATATATATATATATAATATACTGTACATACATACTACATATATGTGGATACACACACACACACACACACACACACACACACATATATATATATATATATATATATATATATATATATATATATATATATAATATATATATATCATTCATTGAATAGAATGGCTTTCTCACTGTTAACCAGCTTTTTGAAATTGCTTCATATTTCTAATTATTTTCTTTACTTCATGGTTCAGGTTACCTATGGACACATAATGGGGTTTCTTCCATTTACTCCAGTATTTTTACACGCGACAGCTGTTTCGTCAACCTATACGTATTGACGTTTTCAAGCGTACTGATACAAATATGGCCTACATGCAGTTTTGTGACGTCATGAGGACGGAAAGGTAGTACAATTGCCAGATACCTAGTTTTAAGTATTTACAAAAGACTATAGTGGAACATAAAATAAGACATAAATAAATATGTTAACAACCGAAATTATATAAAAAAGTTGAAAGTAATTATTATACGATTATACATAAATAGTATTAATTACATATATGTTTTAATTCCCACTGAAAGATCAAGTGTGGCGCTCATGTGCCGGCGTGTGGGGGTTTTTGTCCCCAAGCGGTTGAAGGTCATGCCTCCTACACGAGGGCTAAGGAACGGGTCTGCCTCACGTTGGATGTTTAAGGCTTGGGACGTTTGCATTGCCGATGCTGACTGCTTCTGATATAAAACATAAACGATTGTAGTTGCCTTCCTTGTGTAGTTTATTTTGGTGTTTGTGACGAAGTTCTTGTAATGATGGTTTTTTTTATTGTGGGTATCCACAAAGTGCTGATGAATGGCTCCTTGGGTTTCTTGGGTGGGCCTGCATGCGGACGTTTGAGTGTGGTGGTTGTGGTGTCCGAATATAGCATTTTTGGGGGGACTGACATTGCTCGTCAGCACAGACAAATTTGTATACTATATCAGATTTAACCTCTTTCTCCGTCGATGGGGCCGTACTATTTTTCATTACCAAAGAGGCCGTAAGGTTTGGTTTGCAGTAAATCCTTGCTGTTATTTTGTTATATGGCGCTAGGGGGGTGGTTCCTCTTCGCAGTATACCAAGGATGGCTTTCCTTTCATCTTCGTGGTGTTTGTTGTATGGTATCTGATGGTATATATACCATCAGATACCATACCATTGTGGTGATAACAACGAAAAAAATAAAAATAGAAACTGCCAACTGGGAGAAAGTAAAAAATATTCATTGATTATTATGAATCAAAGCATTCTCTTAGTAACTTCAGTATCTGAAAATGACAGTGTAATTATATTTACAGTTGCACACTCATTATATCAAAATAAATGTGTGTACAAATCTAACATTTTTAATTAGAATGCTATTTTCACATACTAAAGCAAAAAAAAAAGATCGGAGAGAAGTGTTGGTCACAAGAAGGAAAGAGCTCCAACTGAATTACCACTAATTTTGTCGAGCCGTATATTTGGTGGGCAGTAGTAAAATCAAACAGCTTTGGAGTGAAATTAGTCTGCTGCCACAGCCCTTGTTGGGTCAAAGTGTATGAGGGTAGGCCAGCATACTACTGCGGTAAAATTTCGTAAATACATAAGTGTGACGAACGATCATAAACGACATTACAGCTTTGCAGACAGGTGTATGTGGTGATCGATAGTATACGATAACTATCCTGATTTCGTCATCGTCCTTATTGCCCAGAGAGGAGCTTCAGTCAGCCAGATGGGAGGCATATTGTGTGTTTCCTGAGGTAAACCAGTTACGAAAACTTATTCTAAGAAACGGTTTGTGTCACCAATCATTTGTGAATGAAATAATGTAGTATCAGCAAGGAAGCTTTTGACGAGTTAATTGACTGGAAGGAACCTTTTATTTATCTCTGATCAGCAGGAAAATAGTTGGTATTTACCTTATGTTTTTTTTTATTTAGGCGACTTTAAAAATCCCATGGTTGATGCCTGTCATTTCAAAATCATAGATTTAGAAAATCGTAAATCATATTCAGTAAATGACAGGAAAAGTTTGCATCCAGGAGCTCAAGCCAGCAAATTTAGTGTATACATGCTCTCTCTCTCTCTCTCTCTCTCTCTCTCTCTCTCTCTTCTCTCTCTCTCTCTCAAATTAAAGTTAAGGCCATGGGCAGTAGTAAAAGTAAGCGAACTTCGTGTACATATACAATTCTCTCTCTCTCTCTATCTCTCAAATAAAAGTAGAAGTCAGCAGGCTTAATTTATATATATATATATATATTATATATATATATATATATATATATATATATATATATATATATATATATATATATATTTATATCAGAACGTCATGCTATTCATCAGCAAGCACGCCCTCGTATCATAAATACACGCAGGGGATCAATTACTGGACAACGATGGAATTCAGGGCAGACCACAATTCGGGATCGTACTAACTGCAGGGAAGATCAGCGTGGAGAGAATGGAACATTGAAGAAGTATCGTAAAGATGATGGCAAAAATTACGTGCAAAATCAACGTTATCAGTCCCGCCCCGGATGTTATAACTGTGGTGAATATAACCACAGTCAAAGATCATGTTATTACGACCACAGAATAAGATGCAGTAGCTGCCATGATTTAGGCCATAAAAGTCGATTATGCCCTCGCTATGATCCATAGGAAAACGACCAGGAAGATGGCACTGCAGAAGGTACAGTGAAGATCACTATCGCAGAGAAGGATGTGGGAAACCTGCTAACTATAGAACACATAAATGCTCAGTCCTTATTATGGAATTTTGATGAAGTGAAATTGTTAATAAAAGAAAGAAAAATAGACATTTTATGTATAAGTGAAACATGGCTAGATGCTGGTATCCGGGACAATTTTTTAAACATTTCAAATTTTAATATCTATCGTTGCGACCAGGGAAGAGGAGAGGAACTTGTATCTATGTTCGAGATGATTTAAAAGTTAATAGAATGACCCTAAATATTGATAGAGTAGTAGGAGTGGAGGATGTCTGGATAACTATACAACATAAAAAGCTCCCATCATTCATTTTAGGGTGTGTTTACCGCCATCCCAAAGCTTTAGTCTCCTCTTTCGACTACATTAAGGCTGTTTTTAAAGTTGTTTCCTTACGTGGAAAGCCAATTTTTATACTAGGGGATGTTAATGATGATTTATTATCTGCTAATAGTAAACTAGGTAAAATTGTAAGCCAATTAAACCTACTCCAAGCTATTAATAAACCTACAAGAATTACAACCATAAGCTCATCACTGCTAGATCTTATCATCACAAACAGATCAGAAATGATTTCCCATGCTGAAGTAGTTGCTTGTCCTGTCGCTGATCATGAGTTGGTAACACTACAAATAGATATTTCAAAACAAAAAGGGCAGCCTGTAACTAGAACATTCGTAGTTTAAGAAACTATAATCAGAATACGTTCTGTGATAGCCTTTTAAATAGAACCCCTAACCTTAATAAAATTTCAAATACAGACAATGTAAATATTCAAGTTTCTATATTTACTAGTGTTTTTGTTGAGAGTTTAAATGAGTGTGCCCCTTGTGTAACGAAAGTAATTACCCAACCCCCGGCTCCTTGGATAAGCCATGACCTTAAAATACAAATGAAAGCAAGAGACGAATTGCATGAAAGAGTCAAAGGGGATACATTAAACTTAGAATTAAAAAATACTTATAAAAACCATAAAAAACGAGTTAATCAACTTATTAAAACAAAGAAGGCAGAACATTTTAGAGATAAGTTTAAAAACTGGCATGGTAATTAAGAAATACTTATGAAAACCATAAAAAACGAGTTAATCAACTTATTAAAACAAAGAAGGCAGAACATTTTAGAGATAAGTTTAAAAACTGTCATGGTAAATGATCCCTGCCTCAAATAGTAACGTAAGCATCCGTGATTATAAAGATAAGAAAGATAAAGCAGAAGAATTTAACGAATATTTTGCAAATGTAGGTCGACTGGCCTTCGAAAATTCTCAACAGATCTTCAATGCAAATAATAATCTGCCCACTATAGATACTATTATACCTCAAGGTATCGCGAATAACCTTTTCTGACAGCAACCCGTTGACGTAGATACAGTTGTCTTGGTTGGGAGGGATTTGAATGACTCAAAGGCGTTTGGATCTGATGGTATCTTTCTCCGTTTTATACGAGATGCCTTACCCGTGATAAGTTTTTACCTAACCGTTATAATAAACACCTCCATTGTTACTGGTCTCTACCCCACCGACTGGAAACTATCGCATGTAATACCATTTTTCATAACGGTGACCCAGATGCAGTCGAAAATTATCGGCCTATATCACTTCTACCAGTCTTATCTAAGATATTAGAATAAATAGTTGCAGTTCAGCTCATGCAATATCTTGAAGAAAAAAATAAAATTATTATCACAAACCCAACATGGTTTTAGACCACATCTCTCTCTCTCTCTCTCAAATTAAAGTTAGGGTCATGTGCAGTAGTAAAAGTAAACAAACTTCGTGTATATATACAATTCTCTTTCTCTCTCTCTCTCTCTCTCTCTCTCTCTCTCTCTCTCTCTCTCTCTCTCTCCTCAAGTAAAAGTTAAGGCCAAGCCCATCAGTAGAAGTCTGCAGACTTAATTTATATATATACATACATACATAACATATATACGAGTATATATATATATATATATATATATATATATATATATATATATATATATATATGTATATATATCTCTCTCTCTCTTTCTCTCTCTCTCAGGGCTTTTGTGAGCGTTGATAAACGCCGCTGCCAAGCACGCAAAAAATTAACCGAGAAATAAATCCCTTGAGAGATTGATGAAAGAGAAGGGAGATTGATCGGGGAGACACGTTCCCCAGGGGCCTTGGAAATCTCTGCTAAATTCTGTCCTTGCCATGAGAGATAGATAGAGAGAGAGAGAGAGAGAGAGAGAGAGAGAGAGAGAGAGAGAGAGAGTTTGGATATTTCGTATTTTTATTTATTCATGAACGTTTTTTTCTTCCTAATGAATAAAGAGTGAACTAATTTAGATACAGATTAAGTACTGGTTGCTTTATCTCTCTCTCTCTCTCTCTCTCTCCTCTCTCTCTCTCTCTCTCATTGTAGATGTGAAAGCCCTCAACACCCAGGTATTCATGTGAAAAATAAAATGAAAAATAAAAGTAAAAAAAAAAGATTTAAAAGGAAATCAAATTACATGCTGAAAAAAAAAGGTCCTACCTGCCACACCATCAAAAAAGCTCGCATTTACTTAACCGAATTCCAGTGACAGCGACGCGCGGTTCCAACCTTCCTTGCCAGGTCAAGGTCAACTGCCTCACTAATTTCATCATGCTTGGGAAAGGGTCGACTCCCTACTCTTACCTGGAGAGAGAGAGCTGCTTTTGCCAGGGCGGGAAAATGAAGCTTAAATCTATTTAAGAGGTGGGGAGGGCGGAAGGCATTAAATCGGTCTCTGGGTTAGCTGAGAATGAGGGACAATTAGAATGACCAGTTCAGTTTTGAATAAATTTCACTTGCTGGATATTATATACCTTTCGAAATATGTAGAGATATTTTGCAAGTTAGTTTACTGAGAGAGAGAGAGAGAGAGAGAGAGAGAGAGAGAGAGAGAGATGAAAATTACATAAGAGAGAAGGATAAAAATTACATTCCATTCAACTATATATAGGTAATTTGTAAGTAAGTTTACTGAGAGAGAGAGAGAGAGAGAGAGAGAGAGAGAGAGAGAGAGAGAGAGAGAGATTCAAGTATATAGATATCTTGTAAATTAGTTTACTGAGAGAGAGAGAGAGAGAGAGAGAGAGGAGAGAGAGAGAGAGAGAGAGAAATTACATTTCATTCAATAACATAAATATCTTGTAAGTTAGTTTACTGGGAGAGAGAGAGAGAGAGAGCGATGAGAGAGAGAGAGAGAGAGAGAGGCGATTACATACCATTAAAAGTATATAGGTTATTTGTGTAAGTTGTTTATGTTTGAGTGAGAGGAGAGGAGAGGAGACGCGAGAGAGGAGAGATAAACGAGAGATAGAGAGAGAGATAAAAAATTTACATTTCATCACTTACGTAGATATCGTTGCCAAGGTTAGTTTACTGAGAGAGAGAGAGGGCGAGAGAGAGAGAGAGAGGGAGATGAGGAGAGAGAAAATAAACACATAGGATTCTAAAGTATACAAGTAATTTCTAAGTTACTATCTATGACAAATTGGCCAAAATGGTAAAAATTCCATTGCTTTTCTAATCCCATGAGGCTTCAACCTGCTATTGCTTTAGTTATCTGTGAAAGAAAGCTACTGAATGGCTTTGTCTGTCTGTCCATCCTCCTATCTTATAAACTACTGAGGCTAGAGGGCTGCAAATTGGAATGTTGATCATCCAACTTCCAATCATCAAACATTGTAAGTTGCAGCCCTCTAGTCACAGTAGTTTCGATTTTATTTGAGGTTATAGTTACCCATTATCGTGCGCCTGGCAACAATATAGGCTAGGCCACCACCAGCCTGGTTACAGTTTCACGGGGCACGGCTCATACTGCATTATGCCGAGACCACCGAAAGATAGATCTATTTCCGGTGTCCTCCTTGATTTACGCTGTACAGAAACCTCGATTGAGTGAGCTGGAATGTTTATTTGCTTCTATTTAGATATAACACGAAGGAGGAAACATCTTTGCATCTAGAGACAATAGCTGATTAAAAAAGAAAAAAAAAGCTGCAGGATTAAGCCATTAAGCAACGAAACTACTCTCTTGAATTGTCCGAATATTTGCAAGTCAAATCTTCGCTGAGCAGCGCAGACGAAAGCCTCCTCCTCCTCCTCCTCCTCCTCCTGCCTTAGGGGAATTTCACTGTAGCAAATGAGAATGTTTGCTCTGAGTCTCGGTGTCGAAATGCCTTTTGTTTTGCCGCTTAGGATACGATTGCAATGTTGGCATAAACTCAGCTGTTTACATTGTTTTGTTAAGAGCGATGTTTCAGCTTTTTTTTGTTTAACGTAGCATTGAAGGTAGTTTTC
>NC_061101.1:1138573-1141073 GCF_015104395.2 Macrobrachium nipponense | reverse complement strand
TCACCTTCTGACGTATAACTCACTCGGTATAAATAATTCAGAATATAAATACAAACTCTGTATGAATCGAGTATTTAGTTTTCATCCAAAACAAAATATATAGGGGTTTCCTTTTGACTGAGGACTGGCAAAAATATGATATTGTCTGTTCTGAAAATGGTCAAAAATGTTTTCACAGGTATTTCAGCTATTTCAGAAAAGCTGTATTATTGATTTAAACATATACGAATATTATGTAGGTACATAACTGGTTTAGTGAATCCATTATCATTATTTATTTTACAATGAATTTACATATGGAATGAGGCTACATTTGTTGATAAGTTTATTTTTTTTTTCGGAATCTCATAACTATTAATTAATACTGTCATAATTTATAATATTTACGAAATTATCAGAGGATATGTATATTGATTTAAACGCATACGAATATTATGTAAGTACATACCTGGTTTAGTGAATCTATTATCATTATTTCTTTTACGATGAATTTACATATGGAATGAATACTGTCATATTATATAATATTTGTGTAATATCAGAGGATATGTATATCAAACATGAAAATCTTTAATTCGATACGTTTTTTCAGAATTTACAGATGATCAGTACTCACTATTTTGTAAATACACCGATTAGGATATTCTCAAATTACTTTGAAAATTTAATCTCAGTTCTTTTTTATTATACGACATGTCAACTCTCTTGTCTTTAATTTAGGGGAAGTCGTAATGGATATACTGTTTTAGTAATTATTGTATAAAGTTATCAGTATAATACTGTACTTGTGATATAGAAGGATAGCTCAGGTAACCTACAGCGTCTGCTTGTACCAATAAGATGCTATATACAATCATTACGCATACACACCTATAGTATTGTATACGCTGAAGCAGCGTACGTATTTATGCAAGAACATTTCTCTTGGGACTACAAACGCATAAACGCTAAATGCGTAAATAGCAAGTTGAATAAATTAACTTGAATGAGTCATTCCAAGAAACTTAACGCATTCGAAGCGTAAAGGACTAAAACATCTGAACTTCGCATCATCTCAGATAACTTCGGAGTTCATTGGAAGTTTCGTCGATCAAATGAAGTTTATAGAGCATAATGGGCAGTTCAAAGTTTCGTAATATCTTGCCAAAGTAGCCTGTGGGTTTGTCAACCGAAAGATATTGACTTGGTTGCTTTAAATCACCGTAATTCATTACGGTACTGGAACTTAGGATCCATGTTTGAGTCCAGTTTTTATGGTGGTTGCGAGACCTGGAAATGCCATCAATACTACCGTTATTACTCCACGTAATACATTATTGCGTATAAATCTGTGAGTAAGTCTTTATGTGACGAATCATTAGTAATCAATGAAAAATAATAGTATGTTCTTTAGTAAACTTTAAAAATGGTTTATGATAATTATGAAATATTTTTCTGGTAAGATTGAAATACAGTTACTCTTTCATCAACCGTTTATTAACTGTTTTCTTGATTAACATATTGATTTCTGAAAGTGTGTAATATATATATATATATATATATATATATATATATAGATATAGATATATATATATAAGTGAGATATAAGTAGTTCTTAGGTTCAACGTTTTTCATAACTCGTGTAAACGAATTGGTTAAAGCCCTGGATTTCTCAGTATATATATATATATATATATATATATATATATATATATATATATATATATATATATATATATATATTATATATATACATATACATATATATTCCTTAACCTCAAAATGCTTTTATCAACGCCTGCAACGACGGACATTTTAGAATTCACTGCTAATCGAATGCTGACTGGTCCCTCTGTCCCGCCTGTATGAAAATTCACGAAAGACGGAATTTCCAGGAGATTCAAGAGCAGTCCAGAACAGTGAATGCGTTTCCAGCTCCAGTCTGTGTTTCTCGCTGAGTGAGTGATTAAGCAGTGTGTTGAGTACCGACCTCCAGACTTCCATCTACTATGTAGGGAGATGACCGGTCGATCTGATGATGATTTTGCTCCTACGTTTATATGAAATGATTTGGTGTTCGGAGTAATTTCGCGAGGGATGGGAACTTATTTGCATGTTATGCAGTTACGTAATTTCTGGAATTCTGGGTTATTGTAAATGGAGGTAGGAACGATGTTATTTTGATGGTTTTTGTTAGTGTTATCCAATTTTAATTTTATTATGATGAAGTGAGCAAGATTAAGGCATTTAGAGGTCCACCTTTTATATTTCTTATAGATGGTTTCTGTTGTATTCCTCTTTTGTTGTTGCATATTATGATGAAGTGAGCAAGATTAAGGCATTTTGAAATCCACCCTTCACATATATTTTGAACATTTTTATAAACGGGATGACTCTATTTGCCAACAATTATTGAACTATGCTTTTGATACCGGCATAACATTCATAAATAAGTATGAAATACTTGAAATATGCATTGAAGTTTACTTTCATATTGTGATGTTTAAATTTCTAACATCTT
>NC_061101.1:1126073-1131073 GCF_015104395.2 Macrobrachium nipponense | reverse complement strand
TCCTTCAAACTCGAAGCTGCATTAGCAGTAGGAAACAGCAGCCAACTCACTTAGGCCTATACGTCGTTTCAGCAACTGACAAGCTGATTCTCCAACGATTCTAGTTCTGACGAAGGTTGGGAGAGATGGATGAAAGCCACCAGCCACTGAGATGGCTGGATTAATTAAAGCTTGGACGGACTCCACGCTAGGCATAATTGAAACTGCCATGGAATCAGCTGTCTGTCTTTATCAGGATTAGCATCTGGACGTGTGTATGACATTGGCATTAGTATGTCTCTGTTCTGGGGAGGCAATGCTGAAGCAGTATTCAGGTTTCCCCTTAATTGAGTAATTAATAATAATTACTTTTTAATATATGGCTTCAAAAATTCATTGATTATATAGACGATTATTTTTAAAATCAGTTAGTCTTCAGTTTGGGTTATACCAAAGAAATTAACAACAGGTAGTCATTTAGAAACCTTGGTTATATCTTGGAGAATATTGGTGCAAAAATAGTAATGGACCAACTATTACGTCTCATTATCATTGTGAAATCACAATGAGAGAGATGGTGAGAGAATTTATAAATGAGAAGGAAAATTCGTAATGGTTAAGGAGCAGTGTGAAAGATAAATAATAATAATAATAATAATAATAATAATAATAATAATAATAATAAAGTATTATTATTATTATTATGGGACATGCCAACGGAAATTGTACCCATAATCATAGGAACACTAGGAGACAGGTTCCCTTATCCCTGAAAAGGAAGCTGGAAAAAAATTAGCTTCTTCAGTAGCTCCAGGACTCATGCAGAAGAGTGTGCTACTAGAAACAGTGAACAAAGTGAGTAAAAGTGATGGACTCCTGAGGAGGCAGGATGGAACCCGTAACCCCATACTAAAAAAAAAAAAAACAAAAAAAAAAAGAAAACACCCACTCGAATAGGATGACTAGGATAGAGTATAATAATAATAATAATAATAATAAAATAATAATAAAATAATAATAATAATACTAGGTTATTATTATTATTATTATTTTATTATTATTATTATTATATTATTATATTATTTATTATTATCAAATCTGCAAAAATCGACAGGTACGTCATGAGCTGACCTGCTCACGTAACCCATCTTGCATATTGCCCACCAATTTCATTAGCAACATCAAATTAACTAACAACTCCGCGAAAACAGAGACCAAGCATCCCTATTAGACCAGCCGCGCAACGTCGAGCGAAACGAACAGCCCGATTTCCATTGCAATCGCCTCCCTTTTGTTTCAGAAACAAAAGTAATAATTCCCATGAGTAGGGAAAAAGTCCCCGCGTATTTTTTTCGCGCGAGGAACATCCACTTAATTGCCAGCGGGGGAGGGGGGTGGGGGGGAGGGGGGGGGGGGGGGGGGGGGGGGGGGGGGGGGGGGGGGGGGGGGGGGTGGGGGGGGGTGGGGGGGGGGGGTGGGGGGGCGGGGTTGCGCAGTATGCGTTTGCAGAGAATTAATTGTGGGGAAAAGCCTTAGGCCCCGATATTAGTATTCTGAACACGTTTGCATTCCGAGCAGACACTCGCCCGTCCGATGCGTAACGCCGTCTTTGGTGTTTTGTTCCCGCGACGCTTCGAGGAACGTATACGATTTCACATCTGCCTGGGGGTATGGTTTTGAATCCTCGCCTCCCCAGGTAAGGCTTCGGTAGGTGCCGTTTGTATTTCAAATCTATATATATATATATATATATATATATATATATATATATATATATATATATATATATATATATATGTGTGTGTGTGTGTGTGTGTGTGTGTGTGTGTGTGTATATATACCTATAATTTGACCATAAACTGCGCGGCCCTTTAAGCCATATTCAAGATAACATTCATTGCACTCCCTAGCAATCATAAATTGTACTGAATAATGGAAAATATTATCACAATTCCAAAATATGGATATCATAGTACTTAAGTACATTTTATAGCAGTATTACATTTGAAGGTAAAACCCTATGATATATTTTTCGTTAATTAGACCCACCACACTTTCTCGTTTTTATAACGATCACAATTTTGCGGATTAGTGCTTATATACTTTAGGTTTTTATTTTCTTTTAGCTTTTTCTGAAAAAAAAAACTATGTGCCAGATATGTCCGTCCGTCCGTACTTCTTTCTGTCCGCACTTTTTATATCCGCCCCTCAGATCTTGAACTCTACTGAGGCTAGAGGTCTAATAATCGGTCTGTTCATCATCCACTTTCCAATCATCAAGCATACCAAATTGCAGCCCTCTAACCTCAGTAGTTCTTATTCTATTTAAGGTAAAGCTAGTCTTAATCGTGCGTCTAGCAAAGATATATGCAAAGCCGAGATTAAAATTTCATGGACTGCGGTTCATACAGCATTATTATATATAATTATCTATATATATATAAAAATTGAAATAATTACTATATTATATGTATATATATATAATATTATAGTATATAATAAATATATATATATATCTTATATATATATATATAATATATTACTATATATATATATTTATATATATATTAGCTTATCCATTATAGTACATTCTGATTTATTATCTACTATACTATATATCTATATTATAATATATATAATATATATATATATATATATATATACTAATTATATTTTTACTAAATATATAATATCTGTAATAACACTGAATCCACGAAACGTTAGGAACGTGATAAATCCATAAATAGGAGATATTATGCCACTAAGGGAAAAATTCTATATATACAGTTACAAAATATATCAAGGGAAAAATGCGCCCAAGTTTCTTCGTCTCAATCGAGTTTTCTGCACAGCGTATAATCGAGCCACCGCAAAATTAATCTATCTGCCGGTGGTCTTGGTATAATGCTGTATGAGCCGCAGTCCATGAAATTTTAATCTCGGCTTTGGATATATCTTTGCTAGACGCACGATTAAGACTAACTTTACCTTAAATAGAATAAGAACTACTGAGGTTAGAGGGCTGCAATTTGGTATGCTTGATGATTGGAAAGTGGATGATGAACAGGCCGATTATTATACCTCTAGCCTCATTAGAGTTCAAGATCTGAGGGCGGATATAAAAAGTGCGGACAAAAAGAAGTACGGACGGACGGACAAATCCGGCACAATAGTTTTCTTTTTAGAAAAAAACTAAAAGAAAATAAAAACTAAAAGAAAATAAAACCACTAAGTATATAATTACTAATCCGTAAAATTGTGATCGTTATAAAAACGAGAAATGTGGTGGGTCTAATTAACGAAAAATATGATCATAGGGTTTTACCTTCAAATGTAATACTGCTATAAAATGTACTTAAGTACTATCATATCCATATTTTGGAATTGTGATACTATTTTCCATGATTCAGTACAATTTATGATTGCTAGGGAGTGCAATGAATGTTATCTTGAATAATGGCTTAATTAAAGGGCCGTGCAGTTTATGGTTAAATTATAAATATTCTTCACGATTTGAATGTTTCTCTCTCTCTCTCTCTCTCTCTCTCTCTCTCTCTCTCTACAAAATCTTTAGGATACTGTGATATGAACAGCAAAACCTGCTCCTGGAGATAAGTGAGCGCACGATGTCTCCTCTTAGGGTGGACTAACAGTCTTTGAGACATCCTAATCCTTGTAACTCCTACTTATTCTCTCCCTCTCTCTCTCTCTCTCTCTCTCTCTCTCTCTCTCTCTCTACAAAATCTTTAGGACACTGTGAATGAACAGTAAAACCTGCTCCTAGAGATAAGTGAGCGCACGATTGCTCCTCTTAGGATGGACTAACAAGTCTTTGAGACATCATAAGCCTTGTAACTCCTTGTAACTCTCTCTCTCTCTCTCTCTCTCTCTCTCTCTCTCTTCATAAGACTGTCATAAAAACTTATCTATTGTTCATGAAGTTTACAACTTAATAGACATCTTCAATAGAGGAAAAATCTTTGAGACATCCTAATCCTTGTAACTCCTTGTAAACTCTCTCTCTCTCTCTCTCTCTCTCTCTCTCTCTCATGAAGTTTTAAACATGATAGGCATCTTCAATAGAAGAAAATCTATTCAAAAAATCTAATTCATCCCCACGTAATAAGAAATCAGCCATTAATAATGAAGCTAATCTATTTATACAAGGCTACTCATTTAATCTGTATTTACATGGCATAACATTGGATGGACCCCTCCATTAAGATTCCTAGTGTTTGGATCTCGCTAAAGAAGGCGAGTTAGAAAGAAAAGAGCTATGACAAAGGCCTATTTCTTCATGCCCAAGGGAATAGGCTTCTTTTTCACCCTGGTAGATGAGAAGGGTCCATTGTAGTTGTAGACTGATTTTTTTTTTTTTTTTTTTTTTGTAGGAGTGAATTCAGACGTCTTAAAGAGTTAGCGAAGTTTTCCTTCTGCAACTTTGAACCCTATGTAGTTCAAAGGCTTATTCGTCATTAGGAATATTCGCTCCTCTCTCTCTCTCTCTCTCTCTCTCTCTCTCACTCTCTCTCTCTCTCTCTCTCTCTCGCTGATTCTAATTATTGTTGCAAAATATCTCCTTACAAGATTGAGCAGTTCAAAATGGAATCTAAGAAAGAAAAATTCATTCAAAGACGCACATAGTTGTAAATAAATATGAAAATACTAATGTATACACACATTATATATATAAAAAATATATATATATATATATATATATATATATATATATATATATATATATATATATATATATATACATATATATATATATATATATATATATATATATATATATATATATATATATATATATATATATATATATATATACACTACAACGTGTGTGTATGTATATATATATATGAAGATATATAAAACATATTGAAATACATATCTTCATGCTATTATACATATAAACACACAAATAGATACATATTCGTGTGCTACACAAATAACCGTTACGAATCCACGAAATAAAAAGTTAAAACAAGTTTGAATTTTACCATTTTAATTCCCAC
>NC_061101.1:1108573-1123573 GCF_015104395.2 Macrobrachium nipponense | reverse complement strand
CAACTCCTCAATTTCCATGAAATTTGTGTCCGAAAATTGAAACATAACATCCATCAGTCGTTCAGTTATCCGAACTATCTAAACGACTCCATTACTGAAAAGGGGTGACTCACTCAGTGTCCCTATAATAGTAACGTCATTAAACCCTCTAATGAAATAATGTCCCATTCCTGGTCCCCAAAGGAAAGGAGATGCGTCGTCAAATGCTATCAGAACAGAATTCAGCAGCTACCAAGAATTTATAACATTCTCCTCAATGCAATGCTGTTTTAAACAGAACCTTGGCTGTTCTCTGAGTTAGAGACTTAGTAGGCCATGTTAAAGTCAATTCCCTTTTTTCTGAGTCAGAGATACTGCTAACAACCGTGAGATCTTACTGTTCCTTGAGATTTTCTCAAGGGATGGAGAGAGGCCTTGAGTAGGACCTTGTACTTGGGAAGATGGCGTGAATAGAATACTAATTCAGGCTCACGTTTCCGATGCTAATTGCTGTCTCCTCGCGCGTTCTCGTTTAGAATTTGTTGCCTATACTCTGTTTTTTTCCATCTGTCCATCCGCCTGTGGTGTTTTTGTATGGTAACACTGCGTCCCGGGCTTTAGATAGTTACATTCAACGATTATAATAATATCCTGTTTCGAATATTAACGGCGTAATTTGCATACAGTAAATTATTAAAAACACTTTTCAGTTGCAAATTTACACAGATATCCTTTTATTTACCTAAAACTTACACATAGCGTAACTATCTAAAGCCCGGGACCGCAGTGTTACCATACAAAAACACAACAGGCGGATGGACAGATGCAAAAAAAAACAAGAGTATAGTTTGCTGGGAAAGTTCGAATAGATACTTGATTTTTTTTATTGAATTGAAAGAAATATATCAACATCGATTTCCTGAACGTCAGCTCAAATTCATGATGGTCGACCTAGAGAGAATATCCATTGAACTATAAGCCATCAAGTGACTTGGCAGAATTATAACCAAGAGACACGATTGCTGGTATTCGACTTACAACCATGTGCTAGATATTTTGTTTACTCTTACCAAGAACAGCATCAAGTTTTGACGTAGATGCTAAAATATTCATTATGGAGTGAACATTCAGTACCACGCATGACGTATCTCATGTATTGTGACGTCACATTTATTATGACGTCACGTGTATTCGAACACCTCATGATTCTTCGAGAGATAGAATCCGAAGGTCTCAGTCCAGGTCTCTTAATGTTTCAGACCCATCGCCCATCGGATAGCTGTTACAAGTTCACCTTATAAAGCAAGCAGAAGCTAACCCAGAGAGAGAGAGAGAGAGAGAGAGAGAGAGAGAGAGAGAGAGAATACTGGCCTTAGTCTATTTAGAGGTTGTGTCCCCGAAATGATGTCGAAAGGCCCTCGTATATTAGGCATGATAGTAAAATTACAAACCAAGCAGAAGTCGACAGAGAGAGAGAGAGAGAGAGAGAGAGAGAGAGAGAGAGAGAGAGAGAGAGAGGAATTCTGGCCTCAGTCTATTTAGAGGCTATATTTCGAAATGTTGACGAAGGGTTCTCATCACTGGATATGAAGGCAAGCTTATGCAAAGATTTGTTTTTGGGGAAGATGCTTTTATTTTTCCTTTATTTTACATAGAAAGTCTTCCGGTTTGAAAATTGATAACCGTTATTAAACAAAGATACATCTGGGCAATATCCAGTGTCCCAAACTTTTGATTTATAGCTGCTGGAGTACTGGCGTCTCATCTGGGTGTTAAGTTTATCTGTTTATTTTTTCTTAAATCGTCTTTAGGATTTGGTGTCGCAATAAATTCTTATCCAGTTAGTCTATTTCTGTATAAATTTTTTTCCAGTAAGTCTATTTCTGTATAAATTCTTTTCCAGTGAGTCTAGTTCTGAATAAATTCTTTTCCAGTAAGTCTAGTTCTGTAAACATTCTTTTCCAGTGAGTCTAGTTCTGTATAAATTCTTATCCAGTTAGTCTATTTCTGTATAAATTCTTATCCAGTAAGTCTATTTCTGTATAAATTCTTTTCCAGTGAGCCTAGTTTTGTATAAGTTCTTATCCAGTGAGTCTATTTCTGTATAAATTCTTATCCAGTAAGTCTAGTTCTGTATAAATCCTTATCCAGTAAGTCTATTTCTGTATAAACTCTATTCCAGCAAGTCTATTCTATATATATTCTTATCCAGCAAGTCTATTTCTGTATAAATTCTTATCCAGTAAGTCTATTTCTGTATAAATTCTTATCCAGTAAGTCTATTTCTGTATAAATTCTTATCCAGTAAGTCTATATCTGTATAAATTCTTATCCAGTAAGTCTATTTCTGTATAAAGTCTTATCAAGTGAGTTTATTTCTGTATAAATTCTTATCCAGTAAATCTATTTCTGTATACATATTTATATTTGACCATAACTGCGCGGCCCTTTAAGCCATTATTCAAGATAACATTCATTGCACTCCCTAGCAATCATAAATTGTACTGAATCATGGAAAATAGTATCACAATTCCAAAATATGGATATGATAGTACTTAAGTACATTTTATAGCAGTATTACATTTGAAGTAAAACCCTATGATCATATTTTTCGTTAATTAGACCCACACATTTCTCGTTTTTATAACGATCACAACTTTGCGGATAAGTACTTATTCCTTAGTGGTTTTATTTTCTTTATGTTTTTTTCTGAAAAGAAAACTATTTGCCGGATTTGTCCGTCGGTCCGTACTTCTTTCTGTCCGCACTTTTTATATCCGCCCTCAGATCTTGAACTCTACTGAGCTAGAGGTCTACTAATCGGTCTGTTCATCATCCACTTTCCAATCATCAAGCATACCAAATTGCAGCCCTCTAACCTCAGTAGTTCTTATTCTATTTAAGGTAAAGTTAGTCTTAATCGTGCGTCTAGCAAAAAAGATATATGCAAAGCCGAGATTAAAATTTCATGGGCTGGCGGCTCATATAGCATTATACAAGACCACCGGAAGATAGATTCATTTTCGGTGGCCTCGATTATACGCTGTGCAGAAAACTCGATTGAGACGAAGAACTTGGGCACATTTTACCCTTGATTATTTTTTCAACTATATGTATATATACGTACATATATATATATATATATATATATATATATATATATATATATATATATATTATATATATTATATATATATATATATAGTAAAAAATAAATCAACGGAAAAATGCGCCCAAGTTTCTCCGTCCCAATCGAGTTTTCTGCACAGCGTATAATCGAGGCCACCGAAAACAAATGAATCTATCTTCCGTGGTCTTGGTATAATGCTGTATGAGCCGCAGTCCATGAAATTTTAATCTCGGCTTTGGATATATCTTTTCTAGACGCACGATTAAGACTAACTTTACCTTAAATAGAATAAGAACTACTGAGGTTAGAGGGCTGCAATTTGGTATGCTTGATGATTGGAAAGTGGATGATGAACAGATCGATTATTAGACCTCTAGCCTCATTAGAGTTCAAGATCTGAGGGCGGATATAAAAGTTGCAGGCAGAAAAAGTACGGATGGACGGGCAAATCCGGCACAATAGTTTTCTTTCAGAAAACCAAAAAAAAAAAAAAAAAAAAACAAAAAAAAAAAAAAAAAAAAACTAAAGGAAAATAAAACACTAAGTAATAATATTACTAATCCGCAAAATTGTGATCGTTATAAAGCGAAAAATGTGGTAGGTCTAATTAACGAAAAATATGATCATAGGGTTTTACCTTCAAATGTAATACTGCTATAAAATGTACTTAAGTACTATCATATCCATATTTTGGAATTGTGATACTATTTTCCATGATTCAGTACAATTTATGATTGCTAGGGAGTTCCAATGAATGTTATCTTGAAAATGGCTTAAAGGGTCGCGCAGTTTATGGTTAAATTAAAAATATTTTTCACGATTTGAATGTCTCTCCCTCTCTCTCTCTCTCCTCCTCTCTCTCTCTCTCTCTCTCTCTCAACAAAATCATTAGGACTATGAATGAACAGTAAAACCAAATGCTCCTAGAGATAAGTGAGCGCACGATTGCTCCTCTTAGGATGGACTAACAAGTCTTTGAGACATCATAATCCTTGTAACTCCTACTTATTCTCTCTCTCTCTCTCTCTCTCTACAAAATCTTTAGGACACTGTGAATGAACAGTAAAACCTGCTCCTAGAGATAAGTGAGCGCACGATTGCTCCTCTTAGGATGGACTAACAAGTCTTTGAGACATCATAATCCTTGTAACTCCTACTTATTCTCTCTCTCTCTCTCTCTCTACAAAATCTTTAGGACACTGTGAATGAACAGTAAAACCTGCTCCTAGAGATAAGTGAGCGCACGATTGCTCCTCTTAGGATGGACTAACAAGTCTTTGAGACATCATAATCCTTGTAACTCTTACTTATTCTCTCTCTCTCTCTCTCTCTCTGGCTAACAAATCTTTAGGACACTGTGGATGACAGTAGACCTGCTCCTAGAGAATAAGTGAGCGCACGATTGCTCCTCTTAGAATGACTAACAAGTCTTTGAGACATCATAATCCTTGTAACTCCTACTTATTCTCTCTCTCTCTCTCTCTCTCTCTACAAAATCTTTAGGACACTGTGAATGAACAGTAAAACCTGCTCCTAGAGATAAGTGAGCGCACGATTGCTCCTCTTAGGAATGGACTAACAAGTCTTTAGACATCATAATCCTTGTAACTCCTACTTATTCTCTCTCGGCCTCTCTCTCTTCTCTCTCTCTCTCTCTACCAAAATCTTTAGGACATCTTTGTGTAATGAACAGTAAAAACCTGCTCCTAGAGATAAGTGAGCGCACGATTGCTCCTCTTAGGATGGACTAACTAGTCTTTGAGACATCATATCCTTGTAACTCCTACGTATTCTCTCTCTCTCTCTCTCTCTCTCTCTCTCTCTCTCTCTCATAAGATTGTCATAAACTTAGTCTATTAATAGTTCATGAAGTTTACAAATTAATAGACATCTTCAATAGAGGAAAATCTTTGAGACATCCTAATCCTTGTAACTCCTTGTAACACTCTCTCTCTCTCTCTCTCTCTCTCATCTCTCTCTCTCTCTCATATAAGACTGTCATAGACTTAGTCTATTGTTCATGAAGTTTTTAAACATGATAGGCATCTTCAATAGAATAAAATCTATTCAAAAAATCTAATTCATCACGTAATAGAAATCAGCCATTAATAATGAGCTAATCTATTTATACAAGGCTACTCATTTAATCTGTATTTACTGCATAACATTGGAAGGACCCCTCCATTAAGATTCCTAGTGTTTGGATCTCGCTAAAGAAGGCAAGTTGGAAAGAAAAGAGCTATGACAAAGGCCTATTTCTTCACGCCCAAGGGAATAGGCTCCTTTTTCACCCTGGTAGAATAGAAGGGTCTATTGTAGGTGTAGACTAATGTTTTTTTTTTTTTTTTTTTTTGTAGGAGTGGAATTCAGACGTCTTAAAGATTTAGCGAAGTTTGTTTTTTCCTTCTGCAACTTTGATCCCTATTGTAGTTCAAAGGCTTATTCGTCATTAGGAATATTCGCTCCTCTCTCTCTCTCTCTCTCTCTCTCTCTCTCTCTCTCTCTCTCTCTCGCTGATTCTAATTAGTTGCAAAAATATCTCCTTACAAGATTAAGCAGTTCAAAATGGAATCTAAGAAAGAAAAATTCATTCAAAGACGCACACGGTTATAAATAAATATGAAAATACTAATGTATACACATATTATATATATATATTATATATATATATATATATATATATATATATATATATATATATATATATATATATATATATATATACCACGTGTGTGTATGTATATATAATCTAATATGAAAGTATATAAAACATATTGAAATACATATCTTCATGCTATTATACAGTAAATCATACACGTATAAACACACAAATAGATACATATTCGTTGTGCTACACAAATAACCGTTACGAATCCACGAAATAAAAAGTTAAAACAAGTTGAATTTACATTTTAAATCCACTAGTCAAACTTCGTATGAACTTTGAATTTAACTTCAATTGCGAGATATGTTTTAAGTAACGTAAAAAAAATTATTAATCAATCTCTATGAAGAGAAGGTTCCGGATCTTATATCTCCTCTTCTATACTAACAAAAGGAAGAACATTTACAGTGAATAATGAGAAAGATGCATATTTCTCGCTCCTCGAAAAAGGGCGGGCCATTTTATCCTGGGAGATTACGAACTCGTATTGTACGATCTGAGCGAGTAGGCTTTGTAATAGGTTTTTTATTCTCCTCTCTCTCTCTCTCTCTCTCTCTCTCTCTCTCTCTCTCTCTCTCTCTCTCTATTATTTTTTTCACTCGCAAGAGGTGAATCAGACGTCGGAAAGAAATTATCAAACGTTTCAGTTTCACTTGCCTTAGGGGTGAACTCTCTCTCTCTCTCTCTCTCTCTCTCTCTCTCTCTCTCTCTCTCTCTCTCTCTATCTTTCTTTTCTTCGTCAGTCCACCACCCAACGCCCTGCCCTCTCTCTACATGAATTTTGAAGGGTACATCCGTGAAATAAGGGCCATGTTTTTACAATCTCTCTGTCTGTCTGTCTGTCTCTCTCTCTCTCTCTCTCTCTCTCTCTCTCTACATGAACTTTGAAGGATACATTCGTGAACTGAGTGTCATAGTTTTTTAATCTCTCTCTCTCTCTCTCTACATGAACTTTGAAGGATACATCCGTGAGCGGAGTGTCATAGTTTGAATCTCTCTCTCTCTCTCTCTCACACATGCACACAGGCCATTACATCCTCAATTTTTCCCAACAGAAATAAGAACCATGGAAAAATGACTATTTCTTTATCAATATCAATTCATTCTCGAAATTTTTCGATAAACCTCGAAAAGCATTATGTGCGTCTCTCTCGTCCGCCGTCTCCTATTCTCTCCAATTTCCCGAGCATCAATTCCCAGCCGACAATGAATTAGCGAGGAGGCAGGAGGAGTTCAGTTTGTGTTTTGACTCGGCCAATTCGCAAAAAAGCGCCACGAGTCTTATTAGCTGGGAGGAAATTGCCAAACTTCGAGCTTAATGAATGGACGAAAAGTCGTAATGAATGATGTTTACAAGCGTATGATCCAAAGTCTCTTTAAGCTGCTTTGTTAGCTTTTGGAGAAGAAGAATAAGTAGAAGAAGAAGAAGAAGAAGACGAAGAAGAAGAAGAAGACGAAGAAGGAATGGGGAGGAGGGGAGGAGGAGCAGAAAAAGGAGATTTTTGTGCAATGATTCTCGAAGGAAAAAGAATTAAGCTGGATGTCTTCTAGTCACGATTCTCCCTCGAGAGAAGAAGAATGAAGTGCGATGTCTTTCAGTAATGATTATCCTTCGAGAGAAGAATTAAGTGGGATGGTGTCTGTTACGGATTCTGAAATCTCAGAGACAATGTTACGGTGTCGAAATATCCTGGCCAAGGGTCGACACAATGTTACGGCCTCTGAGGGATATGAAATAAAAAAAAAAATTTCAACACCAACAGTTTGAAACTGGGGATACGATATAGAAAGAAACAATAACACAACAAAGGTTTATTTACAAGCTTACTAACATAGGTAAATGCAGAATAGTATCTCCTATTTACTTAAAAAG
The DNA here is from genome assembly GCF_015104395.2 of Macrobrachium nipponense. NCBI lineage: Eukaryota > Metazoa > Arthropoda > Malacostraca > Decapoda > Palaemonidae > Macrobrachium > Macrobrachium nipponense. Next base: position 1,115,926 of record NC_061101.1, on the reverse strand, counting down.
GCAAAATAATCTTACACTGCATGAACTGGGGGAACAGTGAGGCAATTCAAATACTTGCTAGTCAATTTAGCAATTCGAAACGATGGCTTCATAAATGTAGAGTAGCAATTGCATTGCAGTCGTCCTCTTGACTCCGTGTTGCAGAAACGAGTCTACTTGAAAGGCAGGAATTCCCCAAAACCTGCAGCAGGAACTTTTCTTCTCTGAAGTCTGCTCGACGTCGAGATAACACGGCCGTCCACTCCTGAAGACGACTAGACCAATATCCAACCAACTCTCGAACAACTCTTCTTTTGATTGATACTTCGTCGGTTCCTTCGTCTCTAGTCTCTCTCTGACGATCACTGCTGCTGATCTCTCACTGATAACCTGATCTGTTACTCTTACTGAGGATATCTCTCTGTGACTAACTGGTGATCTCTCTCTTTTACGATCTCTCTTTCTCTCTAACTTCGATCGTCGTATTTATACGACACTCTGGGGGCGGAGCCTACGGCGAGCGTCACAGACTCCCGAGATTTCTAGAAACTCTTAGATGAATATAGATGAGGTATTGCATCAGAAATCGCGGCATTTCTCACGTGACGACGGCGCCAGACGAATTCCACTACGCTCCTGCCGATTCTAGAACCATCATAATAACAGGCACCTCCAACACATTGCGCTAACGCCTCCTTGCTGCCGAACTTCCCGAAAATGCGTTCTCCTTTCCTTTATCTTTCTCTGCTAGGAAGCAATTACCATCACAGTGTCTTTCAGTAATGGTTCTTCTTCGGGAGAATGTGAATTAAGTGGGATATCTTTTAGTAATGATTCTCCTCTGAGGGAAGAATTAAGTGCGAGGTCTTTTAGTAATGATTCTCCTTCGAGAGAAGAATGAAGGAGGATGTCTTTTAGTAATCATTCTCTTTTGAGGAAGATGAATTAAGTAGGATGTCTTCTAATAATGATTCTCCTTTGAGAAGAGATAAATTACGTGGGATGGATGTCTTTTAGTAATGATTCTCTTTTGAGAAAAAAAATTAAGTAGGATGTCTTCTAGTAAGGATTCTCTTTTGACGAAGACGAATTAACTGGGATGTCTTCCAGTAATGACTCTCCTTCGAGAGAAGAAGAATTAAGTACGATGTCTTTTAGTAATGTTTTTCCTTTGAGGAGAGGGGAATTACGTTTCCTCTGGCGTTGCTTTGACCAACTTTCGACGGTTGGGAAAACTAAAGAATGGCTCGGGAAAAAAAAAAAAAAAAAAAGAGTTGGTTTGACAATAACTTTGTAATTTTGCAGAAGGTGTTTCCGTTCAGACTTTGCCAGGCAGGAACGAAGCTCCTCGTTAATTTGAGAAAAGTTTATACCTGTCTGCCGATTAGTTTGTCCGCTAGTTCTCTCTCTCTCTCTCTCTCTCGACCAAGCGAATTACACTAACACCGAGACGAGGAAGTATACTAAGCAAGGCAGGTGTCATTCTAGTAATTCTCTCTCTCTCCTCTCTCTCTCTCTCTCTCTCCCCTACACACACATACACACACACACACACACCACTATCTTTCTTTCTTATATCAGGTGCATTACATGAGCACTGAAGTTAATGGATTTTCAAATAACTTCAACTCCTCAATTTCCATGAAATTTGTGTCCGAAAATTGAAACATAACATCCATCCGTCGTTCAGTTATCCGAACTATCTAAACGACTCCATTACTAAAAAGGGGTGACTCAATCAATGTCCCTATAATAGTAACGTCATTAAACCTTCTAATGAAATAATGTCCCATTCCTGGTCCCCAAAGGAAAGGAGATGCGTCGTCAAATGCTATCAGAACAGAATTCAGCAGCTACCAAGAATTTATCAAATTCTCCTCAATGCAATGCTGTTTTAAGCAGAACCTTGGAATTCTCTGAGTTAGAGACTTAGTAGGCCATGTTAAAGTCAATTCCCTTTTTTCTGAGTCAGAGATGCTGCTAACAACCCTGAGATCTTACTGTTCCTTGAGACTTTCTCAAGGGATGGAGAGAGGCGGCGAGTAGGATCTTGTACTTGGGAAGATAGCGTGAATAGAATACTAATTCAGGCTCACGTTTCCGATGCTAATTGATGTCTCCTCGCGCGTTCTCGTTTAGAGTTTGTTGCCTATACTCTGTTTTTTTCCATCTGTCCAACCGCCTGTGGTGTTTTGTATGGTAACACTGCGTCCCGGGCTTTAGATAGTTACATTCAACGATTATAATAATATCCTGTTTCGAATATTAACGGCGTAATTCGCATACAGTAAATTATTAAAACACTTTTCAGTTGCAAATGTACACCCAGATATCCTTTTATTTACCTAAAACTTACACATAGCGTAACTATCTAAAGCCCGGGACGCAGTGTTACCATACAAAAACACCACAGGCAGATGGACAGATGAAAAAAAAAAACAGAGTATAGTTTGCTGTCTTTGCTTGTGTGTACCGAAGGGAAAGTTCGAATAGATACTTGATTTATTTATTGAATTGAAAGTAATATATCAACATCGATTTCCTGAACGTCAGCTCAAGTTCATGATGGTCGACCTAGAGAGAATATCCATTGAACTATAAGCCATCAAGTGAATTGGCAGAATTATAACCAAGAGACACCATTGCTGGTATTCGACTTACAACCATGTGCTAGATATTTTGTTTACTCTTACCAAGAACAGCATCAAGTTTTGACGTAGATGCTAAAATATTCATTATGGAGTGAACATTCAGTACCACGCATGACGTATCTCAGTAATGCTGACGTCACATTTATTATGACGTCACGTGTATTCGAACACCTCATGATTCTTCGAGAGATAGAATCCGAAGGTCTCAGTCCAGGTCTCTTAATGTTTCAGACCCATCGCCCATCGGATAGCTGTTACAAGTTCACCTTATAAAGCAAGCAGAAGCTAACCAGAGAGAGAGAGAGAGAGAGAGAGAGAGAGAGAGAGAGAGAGAGAGAGAGAGGAATACTGGCCTCAGTCTATTTAGAGGTTGTGTCCCCGAAATGATGTCGAAAGGCCCTCGTATATTAGGCATGATAGTAAAATTACAAACCAAGCAGAAGTCGAGAGAGAGAGAGAGAGAGAGAGAGAGAGAGAGAGAGAGAGAGAGAGAGAGAGAGAGAGAGGAATTCTGGCCTCAGTCTATTTAGAGGCTATATTTCGAAATGTTAACGAAGGGTTCTCCTCAATGGATATGAAGGCAAGCTTATGCAAAGATTTGTTTTTGGGGAAAGTGCTTTTATTTTTCCTTTATTTTACATAGAAAGTCTTCCGGTTTGAAAATTGATAACCGTTATTAAATAAAGATACATCTGGGCAATATCCAGTGTCCCAAACTTTTGATTTATAGCTGCTGGAGTACTGGCGTCTCATCTGGGTGTTAAGTTTATCTGTTTATTTTTTCTTAAATCGTCTTTAGGATTTGGTGTCGCAATAAATTCTTATCCAGTTAGTCTATTTCTGTATAAATTTTTTTCCAGTAAGTCTATTTCTGTATAAATTCTTTTCCAGTAAGTCTAGTTCTGAATAAATTCTTTTCCAGTAAGTCTAGTTCTGTATAAATTCTTTTTACAGTAAGTCTAGTTTTGTATAAATTCTTTTCCAGTAAGTCTATTTCTGTGTAAATTCTTTTCCAGTAAGTCTATTTCTGTATAAATTCTTTTCTAGTAAGTCTAGTTCTGTAAACATTCTTTTCCAGTGAGTCTAGTTTTGTATAAATTCTTATCCAGTAAGTCTATATCTGTATAAATTCTTTTCCAGTGAGTCTAGTTTTGTATACATTCTTATCCAGTAAGTCTATTTCTGTATAAATTCTTTTCCAGTGAGTCAGTTTTGTATAAATTCTTATCCAGTAAGTCTATTTCTGTATAAACTCTATTCCAGCAAGTCTATTTCTATATATATTCTTATCCAGCAAGTCTATATCTGTATAAATTCTTATCCAGTAAGTCTATATCTGTATAAATTCTTATCCAGTAAGTCTATTTCTGTATAAATTCTTATCCAGTAAGTCTATATGTTTATAAATTCTTATCCAGTAAGTCTATTTCTGTATAAAGTCTTATCCAGTGAGTTTATTTCTGTATAAATTCTTATCCAGTAAATCTATTTCTGTATAATTTTTATCCAATAAGTAAATTTCTGTATAAATTCTTATCCAGTAAGTCTATATCTGTATAAATTCTTATCCAGTAAGTCTATTTCTGTATAAATTCTTATCCAGTAAGTCTATATGTTTATAAATTCTTATCCAGTAAGTCTATTTCTGTATAAAGTCTTATCCAGTGAGTTTATTTCTGTATCAAATTCTATCCAGTAAATCTAATTTCTGTATAAATTCTTATCCAATAAGTAAATTTCTGTATAAATTCTTATCCAGTAAGTCTATATCTGTATAAATTCTTATCCAGTAAGTCTATTTCTGTATAAAGTCTTATCCAGTGAGTCTATTTCTGTATAAATTCTTATCCAGTGAGTATTTCTATATAGATTCTTATCCAGTAAGTCAATTTCTGTATAAATTCTATTCCAGTAGTTTAGTTCTATATAAATTCTTATCCAGTAAGTCAATTTCTGTAAAAATTCTTATCCAGTAAATCTATTTCTGTGTAAATTCTTATCCAGTAAGTCTATTTCTGTATAAACTCTTATCCAGCAAGTCTATTTCTGTATAAATTCTTATCCAGTAAGCCTATTTCTGTATAAAGTCTTATCCAGTGAGTCTATTTCAGTATAAATTCTTATCCAGTGAGTATTTCTGTATACATTCTTATCCAGTAAGTCAATTTCTGTATAAATTCTATTCCAGTAGTTTAGTTCTGTATAAATTCTTATCCAGTAAGTCAATTTCTGTAAAAATTCTTATCCAGTAAGTCTATTTCTGTGTAAATTCTTATCCAGCAAGTCTATATCTGTATAAATTCTTATCCAGTAAATCTATTTCTGTATAAATTCTTATCCAGTGAGTCTATATCTGTATAAATTCTTATCCAATAAGTCAATTTCTGTATAAATTCTTATCCAGTAATTCTATATCTGTATAAATTCTTATCCAGCAAGTTTATTTCTGTACAGATATTTGCTAGAAACTACTAACTGAAATAATGATTACTCCTGCAAAATATAATTACAGAAATCAAAAACGTCTTATACTGAATCTTCCTGCAGCTTTAAGTCTATAGACGACGACATCTGGCGATTAAATCTGGAATAAAAAAGTAAAAAAAAAAAAAAACGTTTAATGCTGAACCTGGAAACGTAATGGTTTCTTGACAATTCTACCAAATTGAACTGCAGCGACCAACTTTTTTTTTTTTTTTTTTTTTTTTTTTTTTTTTTTTTTAGATAACGCTGAGGTCTTTTGTATTGGTTACGAGCTACAAAAAAAAAAATGTAATGGTGTACCTATAATAGAAAAACATTTTGGTTTGAGACGCTTAGTATACTACAAGGCGTTTTAGGAGAGAAAGTCTGTTTTGTGGAAATGGAAAGCAGCACCGTTTGATGCTGTAAAACACCAGAATTATGTCTGGTTCTTGATTGAGCCACAGAATATTCTTTACGAAATGTGCAAGGGAAAATAGAAAGTAGCATCAACATACGAGTTAATTCGTGAGTTTGACTTAATAAAGAGATAGGGTTGATAAAAGGCATGAAGATAACGGTTATTATTATTATTATTATTGTTATTATTATTATTTTATTATTATTATTATTGAATACAATAGCTGTTTTCAACGGCATTTAATTTATATAGAATCTTCTCAATTCTTCTTATTATCTTTTTCTTGTCAGCATGTAGCTGGTGTATTAAGTTTCCTAAGGACATGTAAAGATTTTCATTTGTCTTAGGTTTATTCCTCTAACGTGTCGACAGCGCACAGGCAGTCATCTATGAGAGTTTACAGTACAGTGAATTAAGATACGTTTTACAAGTATTTATAGCATGCAAGGTCGTGTACAATCGGTGGGCGGGTCGGTGGGAACGGATTTTAATTGGTCGTTGGATGGTAACGAAATCTCCCCCTGAGCGTTCAGACCTACGTAGTTTGGACGGGGTTATTAGCGTCGGTTGGGTGTTGGTTGGGTACCCACCTCTTGGCGCAGGCTGTACAATTGATATATCTTCCGCTCGTTCTCTCCCGCTTTCTCTCTCTACTTCTTCCGCTCTTTCTTTCTCTCTCTTGCTCTCTCTCTCTCTTTTCTGCAAGTTCCTCTCTCTCTCTCTCTCTCTCTCTCTCGTTCGCTCCTTCTCACGCTCTCTCTTTCTCTCTCTGCCTGCTCCTCTCTCTCTCTTTCTCTTTCTCTCTCTGTTTGCTCCTCTCTCTCTCTTTCTCTCTCTCTCTCTCTCTGTCTCTCCCCCTTCGATCTCTCTCTCTCTCTCTCTCTCTGTCTCTACCCCCCTCGATCTCTCCTCTCTCCCTCGTGGCGGTATACGTAGCTACATGCTGACGAGAAAAAGATAATAAGAAGAATTGAGAAGATTCTATATAAATTAAATGCCGTTGAAACAAGCTATTGTATTCAATGCTACTGCCCTCAGAGAAGGCCTCCTTCTATTATTATTATTATTATTATTATTATTATTATTATTATTATTATTATTATTATTATTATTATCAATTGTTTTATCATTCTGATTTTTGTTTACAGTTTTCCGTGTTCTGTAAACAAAAATCACAGTGATAAAATAAACATAGTCTTTAAATATTATTATTATTATTATTATTATTATTATTATTATTATTATTATTATTATTATTATTATTATTATTATTATTATTATTATTATCGTTTCAGCTTCATTATTAGTAATTAAAATATATTCACTACATCAGAACTTTTACTATAAATCTAAATATTTTTTTAAATTGGCGAACTTATTGACTCATGAATACTTTTTGAACAGATGTTTGAAATCCCATTCTAATTACATATTAATTAACCCGAACTCGCACGAAGAAACCGAGAATCCTGCGGACTATTGTCAACCACAATCCTAGTTCCTAATCCGTAATAGGATACCTGGACGCGCAGGAAAATAGAGTGTGCTAGGAAAATTGTATAGGATTCCCCAGTCGGGAGATAGGAGGACGTCCAACTTAATCGCATTACATAAGGACTTGCCAGAAGATGGAGTGGGTGTAGGACTTGCATTTAAAGGTGGAGGAACTTGGGATCCAAAGGATGACGGGGTGAGAGAGAGAGAGAGAGAGAGAGAGAGAGAGTCTCTGAAATAACAAGGTAATGTTGCTTGTATTAGGAGAGAGAGAGAGAGAGAGAGAGAGAGAGAGAGAGAGAGAGAGAGAGAGAGAGAGAGAAAGTCTGAAATAACAAGGTAATT
>NC_061101.1:1081073-1083573 GCF_015104395.2 Macrobrachium nipponense | reverse complement strand
AATCCTCACGATACGACCGAACTCAACGGCTCTTTTACACGAAAACACACCGATAACTTAATTCCCCAAAGAAACGTGCTTCTGAGGAAGAAGAGAAGAAGGCGAGTGGTGCACCGCAGATGGCCCTATTTCATATGAACGAATCGTATCATATTATTATCATAATGCAGCACGAGGCAATTACCTCGAACGAGAGAGAGAGAGAGAGAGAGAGAGAGAGAGAGAGAGAGAGAGAGAGAGAAGCTATTCGACTTGTAACAGATATATTTATATGTCTGGCTGAGGGAGAATATCTCTTGGATATTGTGAAATTGTGAAAGGTTTTCATGACTTTCTTGTGTTATTACCGTCTCGTTTTACTTATCTTTTTCTCTCTTTATTGCTTCTCTCGGGTTATACGAGAAACTTTGAATGCAGAATGAGATACGTTTAAGGATGTAATGGGAGTCTGTAATCACGTGGTAGGTTATCCCAGATGATGTTTTCCAGATTATCATTTTCATATATCACCACTTTTTTCTTTTTCCATTCTCGGAATTGTTTGGATTATTGCAAAGATAACAACTAGGGATTGTGAATGAAACGTGAAACAGTGATAAAATGAGCTAAATAAAAAATTTGGAGTTGTGGAATGCTATCTATATATATATATATATATATATTATATATATATTATATATATCTATATATATATATATATGTATTATATATATATATATATATATATATATATATAATATGCATTGTATATATATATATATATATATATATATATATATATATATATATATATATATTTATATATATATATATGTATATATATATCTACTCCAGACCTCTGCAATATTGCCTCTGCTAATTTTAATATTTTAAAATATGTGTTGGTACATTGTATATTATAATGATGAACAATGTTCAAGAATAATATTTCCCATATTTCCTTTTGAATTTTCAAGTTGTAAAGCATACTCACCTAAAAGATGCACATACACACACATATATGTATACACATATAATCTTGTATGAATATATGATTTTTTTATCGTAAACATCCACCAAATCATAAACACGTACGTAATTAACCAATTTATTTCTTAGCGCTATTGTATTTAGCAATGCATTTCCATCTGAATGCAAAATGAATAAGTCATCGTTGCATTTGCTGTTGTTTCTCTAATTTACTGTCCTTTCTCCAATGTACTGTTGTTTCCTCCAATTAATTGTTTTTTTCAATTTATTGTTGTTTCTCAAATTTATTTTGTTGTTTTTCTCAAACCAATTTATTGTGTTTCTCCAATTTACTATTGTTTCTTCAATTTATTGTCGTTTCTCCTATTTATTGTTGTTTCTCCAATTTACTGTTGTTTCTCCGATTTACTGTTGTTTCTCCAATTTACTGTTGTTTCTCCAATTTACTGTTGTTCCTCCAATTCACTGTTGTTTCTCCAATTCACTGTTGTTTCTCCATGCCCAACGCACGTTTGGAGCCTGACCTTCGAAACAACATTTGCATAGTCCTCTAAAATCTAATCTCGGGGACAATTTCGTCGCCTCTATGTTCCTCAGCAATGCCACATCGTAATCCCCCCAACTACGTTTAGTTGCCACTGAAATCATTTCCAAACCGTTTCTCGGGCCCCCGTAGCGGGGTACCTAGTGCCGTCAGTGGACCTCATGCGGTGCACTGTAGGCATTACTTAAGGTTCTTCTTTGCAGCGTGCCTTCGGCCCCTACCTGCAGCCACTTTCGTTCCTTTTGCTGTCCATTCTTTTATATTCTCTTTCTTTATCTTACTTTCCACTCCTCTCCTAACACTTGATTCATAGTGCAACTGCTTAGAGGTTTTCCTCCTGTTACACCTTTCAAACCTTTTATTGTCGATTTTTCCATTTCAGCGCTGAGTGACCTCGTAGGTCCCAGTGCTTGGCCTTTGGTCTGAATTCTATATTCAACTCAACTCAATTCAACTATTTCTTGGGTGGTTTTTCTGGCTGACCGAACTTGACCTCTCGAATATTATACAGGTTGAAAATAAATGGAAGTATATGTTTCAGTTTAATGTTTAGCTATAAAAATAGTTATTGGTTGACCTAATTTGCCCTCTCGAATTTTACAGGTTGAAAATAGATGGCAATGATGGTTACTACTTTATATTTTCTTTTTTTCCTTAAAAAAACACATTTGCTGGTACTTGGGTATTTGGGCTGATTGAAAATGAACGCAAATATCATTTTCTTTTGCTATAAAAAGCATTTATTGGTACTTGGGTATAGGGGCTGATTGAAAATGAATGGAAATATATGTTACTGTTTTTTTTTATATAAAAAAAAACATCTATTGGTACTTGGGTATATGATCTGTTTGAAAAATAAAAGTAAGTATAGGTTATCATTTAGTTGTTGTTTTGTAAAACATTCCTCGAAAATTCTAATGAGAGAGAGAGAGAGAGAGAGAGAGAGAGAGAGAGAGAGAGAGGAGAGATCAAGTAGTATTTCTTTTT
>NC_061101.1:1051073-1076073 GCF_015104395.2 Macrobrachium nipponense | reverse complement strand
GTAGCATAACTTTCATCACCACCTAACTAACCAACATTATTATTATTATTATTATTATTATTATTATTATTATTATTGTTGTTGTTGTTGTTGATGTTGTTGTTGTTTTTGTTGTTGTTGTTGTTGTTGTAGTTATTGTTGTTATTATTATTATTTAACACAAAATAAAAGAAATGACAAGGTATCCTCACGTACTCATAATACCTTACTGATTATTATTATTATTATTATTATTATTATTATTATTATTATTATTATTATCATTATTAATATTATTATTATTTAAAACAAAATAAAAAAATGATGAGGTATCCTCACATACTCATAATACCTTACTGATTATTATTATTATTATTATTATTATTATTTCCAATTGAATCAATGGAAGACAGGATTATATCTCACATGCTTTTATCTATTTCAGTAACATTTACCGCAGACAAATGCTGACTGACGTCAGCCGTCAGCCGAGAATAATGTTAGATAAGTGAACGTCAGGGATTTAAACATATCTGCACTTAAACGTCAGTGACTGAGGTGTATCCTCTTAGGGCAAGTTAGGAGGATATCAGAGAAAGCTGATGGCACTTCCTTGTCCGAAACAGGCAGTCAAATCTTCAAGTGATATATTTGATCATAAAATATCAACGATTTACTCTTAGTCCAAAGCCCACATTTATTTGATTACTGTTCCAGTTGAATTCATTTTTAACTAAAGCTAGAAAGATTGTTGCTTGTGGCAAAAATATTAATGTTTAGGAAAAAAATGATAACGTCGTAAATTAGATTTTTTTTTTGCCTATCTGCTTTAATGATGTCCTAAATAAAATATTTTTTTCTGCATCTACTTTAATTATACTGTAAGCTTTCTTTATTTGGCCTGATTGTAATGTAAATATTTTTATATTTTTTTCAGCGAAAAAAAGTAGTTAAGAATATCTAATTATTCTTTTATTTCACATTGTAAGAGTTACTATAGCTTAAACAAATTGGTTTAAATGATTTCCTAGATCAAGGTGTTTAGGGCAAGTATAACGGATCCTAAATTATACTTAAACTCATCATTAGGATAAGCTTCAAATTACATTCCTTCATTTTTAATTCTCATGCCTGAAGACAGACGAGATTTAAATTTCTATTATGGTATTGTTTTTGTTTTTCCCTCTGTTCCACATCCTTACATTATTATTATTATTATTATTATTATTATTATTATTATTATTATTATTATTATTATTATTATCATAATTATATTATTATTATTATTATTATTATTATTATTATTATTATTATTATTATTATTATTATTATTATTCAGAAGATGAAACCTATCCATATGAAACCAAACCAACAGCGACCATTGACTTGAAATTCAAGCTTCCAAAGAATATGATGTTCATTGCAAAGATGAAGTGACCTCATTTATTAAATGTGTGCGTGTATATATATATATATATATATATATATATATATATATATATATATATATATATATATATATAAGTATATGTATATATATATATATATATATATATATATATATATATATATATATATATATATATACTATATATATATATATATACATTAAGAAATAAATAAAAAAAAGTATTTAAACGCACGAAGAGCAGCATTAAGGTAATAATGTATTATACCTTTGCTTGAACTCCAGAAATTCCAATTGCACGACTTCCTCTGGGAGGAGATTCTCCTCTTATGCAACTTATATATATGTGCTTCTATACATTATTCACTTCTCGACCCAAACAACTAGACTGGAAATAATCCATTTACCTCTGAGTCGAATTAAAAATGGAAACCACTTAACGCATTTGGCCTGAAATGATTTGAGGTCTTTGTGGGGATGGGACAAGTAAGCCCAGGGCATCTAGCTTTGCAACGTCGTAATAGCTTTACCAGGAGGATTTTGTGTTAAGCAGTGAGCATATTTTGGAGAGAGAACTTAGCTGTTAATACGATTGCTGGTCCATTGCCAAAAGTTGAATTAGTGTATTCATAGAAATAAAGATATAATACATATTCAAAAGGTTTGGATAAGGGGATGTTGACAGTTATTCGATTCTATTTGAAATACGTTTTACAATATTAGATTAGTGAGAATCCTGATGTTGGTAAAAACTGAACCTCAGGTTTGTATATTTCGAAAGTAATAATTCATTAAGGTTTGTGTTTAGAATAATAATAATAATAATAATAATAATAATAATAATAATAATAATAATAAAAATAAAAGTAGACGAAGACCCAGAAATATACAGAGACAGGAGAAAGACAGACAGAACAGAGGACTGGCACAACAAACCAATGCACGGACAGCACATGAGACAGACTAAAGAACTAGCCAGCGATGACAATTGGCAATGGCTACAGAAGGGAGAGCTAAAGAAGGAAACTGAAGGAATGATAACAGCGGCACAAGATCAGGCCCTAAGAACCAGATATGTTCAAAGAACGATAGACGGAAATAACATCTCTCCCATATGTAGGAAGTGCAATACGAAAAATGAAACAAAATGAAACCATAAACCACATAGCAAGTGAATGCCCGGCACTTGCACAGAACCAGTACAAAAAGAGGCATGATTCAGTGGCAAAAGCCCTCCACTGGAGCCTGTGCAAGAAACATCAGCTACCTTGCAGTAATAAGTGGTACGAGCACCAACCTGAAGGAGTGATAGAAAACGATCAGGCAAAGATCCTCTGGGACTATGGTATCAGAACGGATAGGGTGATACGTGCAAACAGACCAGACGTGACTTTGATTGACAAAGTCAAGAAGAAAGTATCACTCATTGATGTCGCAATACCATGGGACACCAGAGTTGAAGAGAAAGAGAGGGAAAAAATGGATAAGTATCAAGATCTGAAAATAGAAATAAGAAGGATATGGGATATGCCAGTGGAAATCGTACCCATAATCATAGGAGCACTAGGCACAATCCCAAGATCCCTGAAAAGGAATCTAGAAAAGCTAGAGGCTGAAGTAGCTCCAGGACTCATGCAGAAGAGTGTGATCCTAGAAACGGCACACATAGTAAGAAAAGTGATGGACTCCTAAGGAGGCAGGATGCAACCCGGAACCCCACACTATAAATACCACCCAGTCGAATTGGAGGACTGTGATAGAGCAAAAAAAAAAAAAAAAAAAAAAAAAAAAAAAAAAAAAAAAAAAAAAAAAAAAAAAAATAATAATAATAATATTGTCATTTAAATATACGATTTAAATGACAATTGTGCTTCATCTCTTACACTGAGAGACCTGGGGCAACCCGAGCAAGATGTAAGGTCTGTAAGGTAAGGTGAGGTCTCTCTCTCTCTCTCTCTCTCTCTCTCTCTCTCTCTCTCTCTCGTTGATTATTTTGACACGTGTAAGTTTTTCATTTCCTGTCTGTCATCCTAAGGCAGAATTAATTTCAATGTTGCTTAAAAATATTGGTGTATATTCAATGGAAAACTTTTACGTTTCTTTGAAGAAAACTGACTCTCTGAGCAATAAATGTCATCATTCACTATGTTCTTGACTTTTCGTATATAATAACACATTTGGTAGCCTAGATTTTGTTTTCTCTACCCATGAAGATGATATTAATTTCACTATTAGAACAAATGAATACAGATGATCATGATGTAAAAAAAATATATTTATTTTCCATTAATATTTTTATATAAAAACATTGCAGATCATGAATATATTGACGAATGAATAAGATGTAAGAAAACTATATGACTATTTTCCATTAATTTCTTTCATATAAAAAGCATTGCATGTCATCAATATATTGAGTGTTAAATAAAATGTAAAGCGAATATATACTTATTTTCCATTAATGTTTCAAATAAAAACATTGCAGATCATGAATATATTGACGATTAAGTAAGATGTAAGAAACTTATTTTCCATTAATTAATTTCTTTATATAAAAAAACATTGCAGATCACGAATAGGAAGTACGTATTCCATTTTATATTCATTTTATGGTGAATAGTAGCTGGCAATGTATAATGCATACTGAGTAAGATGAAACTAATATTTCATAAAATAATTTATCTCATCCCTTCAGAATGAAGGCCAACCCACATAGATCTCCCGTACTAAAAGAATTTCTATTTTTTTTTTATCTCACTGGAAATATCACGTACTATGAAAAAATAAGCATTATTACGCGCATGCAATGGTAAAAAAAATAGTGAGAAGAGTGTCATTTTTCATACTGTGTAACAAACGAAATGCCACTCTTAATTCATTCATCGCTTATATGTTTATACTGATATCTCTCTCTCTCTCTCTCTCTCTCTCTCTCTCTCTCTCTCTCTCTCTCTCTCCAAGACCCATTCAGGACTAGATCAAACACCATTCCTGTGAATTGCCTCAATTCCCAGGGAATCTGTCTTTAGGAATGTGACAGAAAAGGGATCAGGCAAGATAAAAAAAAATTCTTAAGGGGGAATCCGGCCCTTCATCCTTATTCCTAATCCAGTTTAATTGGTTGTGACTTGAGGGAGAGAGAGAGAGAGAGAGAGAGAGAGAGAGAGAGAGAGAGAGATCACAAGTTTCTATATTCCATTTTTTCAGTTTCTGACATTTATAGATTTCTTTCCCTCATTACACCTGATGGAATAAAGTGGCATGATTTTCGATTATTTTAATTATTATATGCGTCAATTTTTGTCTCATTAATATATCTATATTTAATGATGTCTAATTAAGGTGTCCGGTGTAACTATGCTTCATATAACTGGATTATGTTATATATTACATATTATATTATAAATTATATATCTTATACTAATTATGTCAATTTTGACCTCATTAAAATACTTTTATTTAAATATGCCTACCTAAGACTTTCTAAGTGAAATCCTGTTTTATGTAACTACTGGAATATATGATATATTATATTATATATCATGTTATATAGTATATTAATTCAAGCGAAAAATATTTTTATATTGAACAAGAGCACGCATGTAGAGTTTGTCAGCGCAAGGCTGCAGTCTCCCTACAATATATATTCCATATTATTATTTTACATATATTATATATTTACTATGTTAATTCAAACAGAACAATTTTTATGTCCAACAAAAGCACGCATTTCATAAGGGATCGGTGTTAATATTGACGAAAAATGTTTAAAAAGTCGATGATGAAACGCAAATAAAAAATAAACATTAAAAGTCTAATACATTGAATTTTTTCCTCCAGGTATTGTTAACACACTATTAACCTATTAAACGTAAATTAGTTTAGCTATTTATCTCTAATAGTTTAAAAGCATTAGCTATTTTTACTGACGCATACTAAAATAGCCTTTCTTCTTTTTTTATAGTAGATTTTGCCTTCAGCAGCTAGGAGTAGACACGAAGTGGAAATAGTGTCTCTTAATAGAATTTTCAGTTAGTTATAGATGCGTTTTTGTAACCCAAGTCAGAATTTGAACAACGGCTCCTTAAGGGTTTTGTCATTTTTTTAAATAGTAGAGTTTGTCGTCAGCAGTTAGGGGCAGAATCTATATGGAAATAGTGTCTCTCAATATAATTTCCAGTTAGTTATAGATGCGTTTTTGTAACCCAAGTCAATATTTGAACAACGACTCCTTCCTTAAGTTAGTTATAGATGCGTTTTTGTAACCCGAGTCAATATTTGAACAACGACTCCTTCCTTAAGTTAGTTATAGATACGTTTTTGTAACCCAAGTCAATATTTGAACAACGACTCCTTCCTTAAGGGTTTCGCGAAACGAGAGATTTCCACGGAAGACTGCACTCTTCCGCCAGTGTCAGTGATGACTTGGCAATTAGAGCGTTTGGGCTGGTGATTCATCACACGGCTGATATATGTGCCAGCTCCAATAACCGCCACCCCCCCTCCCACTCCCATTCCGATATAAACATTGATTAATGGACTAATCTACACGAACTGATGCTGCAGCGATCCGCAATAAATAAAAAAAATAATAATGAAACGATTGTAATATTAGCGAATGGTGAATAATATTTTGGTTTTTGTGTTGTGAAAAGAATATGAATATACAGAACGAACGCTTCTAATATTAGTGAATGTTGAATAATATTATGTTTTTGTGTTTTGTTTTATGAAAAAAAATATAAGAATACAGAACGAGCGCTTCCAATATTAGTGAATAGTGAATGATTTTGGTTTTGTTTCATGAATATAAATCTGTCGAGGATCAATGGATATAAATGGGATTTTGGTGGTTTCTTTTTTTTTATTCATTTTTTTCTTTTTGTATTGTTATTCGACCAATATTCCTCTCTCTCTTGTAACTCGCGTCTTATATTCTTGGTGATTAATGATGATAATATTCTTCGTCTCTGTGTTACGAAGGTGCATGATATTGACTATTAAAAATCGATGGGTGGAACTCACTTTCAATAGTGCTATTATTCACTGATACTCTTAAGTAACATTGGCTTTAAATTTTGTTTAACAACAGTTTTTTTCCTGTTACATTCACCCCCCTCCCCTCCTCTCTCTCTCTCTCTCTCTCTCTCTCTCTCTCTCTCTCTCTCCGTTTGTCTGCAACCAGTGGTCCCTCATGTCATTTCTGCTGTTAATTTTATTTTATGATTTGCAAGTTAAACTTATTTCCAGCCTTGCCTGGAATCATGCAGCGAAATCTAGAAGCATAAAGCTATATTTACAATCCTGAATGACTCGATAATTATTAGTGTTCCCGCAAGCGGCTTCAACTACGAATTAAAACAAGCTAACTATTTCTCAAATTATTTAGGTTTTTTTTTTTCTTATTGTCTCATCAGCCTATCAGAGCAAGTTGACGTGAGGAGATAACTCAATAAGGGTAGGAATCTTAAATGTAAGATATATTGTAGTGAGTGTTTCATTATTTAACAATGAATATTGCATAAATATATCGTTCATGCAAAGATAATTGACAAGATAACAACAGGTTAGAGCGAAAGGTAATGGAATAGTTTGCGATCGTTTCTCCGGCGATTTCTGGTACGTAGGTAGTACAAAAACAAAGGCTGGCCTTCTATCGTCGAAGACAAGCACCAAGAACCAAGAAGAACGGTTAGAAACGATTTCCCAGGGACCGATAGAGAGCATCCCTTTTGCAGTGACAAAAGGGAGCAAGGTATCTAAATGCCTAGATTGACATGGTTGTTCAAGCATTAATTTAAATTGACATGGTTGTTCAAGCATCAATTTAATTCTGCCTACTATTAATCTCGAATAAATATCAGGGGTAAATTTGCAATTTACTGACCAATGAAAGTGAATAACTTTTAATATGAATGATGTGTCCATGTTGAATGGTCTTTCCAATATGTAATACTAAAGGTTTTGATTAAGAGAAAACCTTTTGATTAATCTTGCTACAAATAAAATAAACATGCATTTCATGTTAGAATATACGTAGGAGAAAGATTCATACAGACGGAGCTACCTGCAGATGAAAACCGACCGTTCAATAAACGTTATTATGGGATATGGTGTTCATTAATGGAGGGGCTTAATAGACCTGTAATCGTGGCCTTTATACCTGTAAAGCCTACAGGAACACAGAGAGGAATAGTGTAGAGCAGATCTGTATATATAGTATGTGCTGTATCAATGATACAGTTTGCAAATCAACTGAGGATTAAGGTAAGCCTATTTAATCCTGGAATTGCAGTTGTTATTCAGGCATAGCCACCACACACATACAGTGAGAGAGAGAGAGAGAGAGAGAGAGAGAGAGAGAGAGAGAGAGAGAGAGAGATGTCTTTTCTAGTTCCGTTTATCTCTGCGAGGTCTTAACGGTTAATGCTAGCCATCTTGGAAAATTATTGAGAGAGAGTACATTTGTAAAACTCTAAACTCTCTCTCTCTCTCTCTCTCTCTCTCTCTCTCTCTCTCTCCACCTTTTCCAAATATGTTATGCTTGAATTTCAAACGAACTTTCCTGAACATAATCATCCAGTTTCCTTCCTTCCTTCTCGCCTTCGGATATAAACAAACAAATCTAGATCATTATTTTTTTTGTTTTATTTCACTTCCAAAAAGAGCTGTCATATGTAAACACACTCCACCGCCGCCACTTCGTCTTACTAATTATCAGGCCGACTGAAAATCTACTCAACTCTGACAGCCTCGAGACATTTCCCTCTATAATTAGAGACGCTCTTCATTATCTGCTCAATGGGGGTCAAATTAACCGAGGTGGGAGAGAGAGAGAGAGAGGGAGATAAAGAGAAAGGTGTGTATAAATAGAGAGAGAGAGAGAGAGAGAGAGAGAGAGAGAGAGAGTGTATGTGTGTGTGTATGGTTTCGATTCTTAATTAAACATATTCACAACTACTTTCTACTTGTGCATGCATTCTTTAGAGATAGATATGCAAGAGAGAGAGAGAGAGAGAGAGAGAGAGAGAGAGAGAGAGAGAGGAGAGAGAGATAATACATTTCAAGGTTTCTGTTCTTCATAAAACATTTGTACACTTAGTTTTTACGTTTGTGCATAAATGTCTTATACAGGCCTGCCCAGAGAGAGAGAGAGAGAGAGAGAGAGAGAGAGAGACCTTACCCTACAGACCTTACAGCTCGTCCGGGTTTCCCTAGGTCCCTCAGTGTAAGGCACCTCTAATGTCTACCAGAGAATTGCTAATGCATCTTCCGGTATATTTTGCATCTTCTAATCTTGGATGGTCTGGGATGCAGCTTAGATATTTGTCAAGCTTATTCTTAAACACATCTACGCTCACTCCTGATATATTCCTCAGATGAGCTGGCAACGCACTGAATAGACGCTGCATAGTCGATGCTGGTGCGTGGTGGATTAATGTCCTGTTTGCTTTCCTTATTTTTCCTGGTATAGTTTTGGGCACTATTAATCTACCTCTGCTAGCTCTTTCTGATATTTTTAGCTCCATGATGTTTTCGGCTATTCCTTCTATCTGTTTCCATGCCTGTATTATCATGTAGCGTTCTCTTCTCCTTTCTAGACTATATAATTTTAAAAATTGTAGTCTTTCCGTAGTCGAGATCCTTAACTTCTTCTATTCTAGCCGTAAAGAACCTTTATACACTCTCTATTTGTGCAATATCCTTTTGGTAGTGAAAGTACCATACCATATTGCAATATTCAACTGGACTACGTACATACGTTTTATAAAGCATAATCATGTGTTCGGCTTTTCTTGTTTTGAAGTGCCATAACAACTTTCCCATTTTTGCTTTGCATTTTGCCAATAGTATTGTTATTTGATCATTGCATAACATGTTCTTATTCAACATCACGCCAAGGTCTTTAACTGCTTCCTTATTTGTGATTGTTTCGTTATTAGGCCCCTATATGCATATAGCATTCCTTCTTTATCTCCATAATTCAATGATTCAAATTTATCACAGTTAAATACCATCCTATTTACCTCAAGTATATAGTGAAAACACGTTCGTACTTTGGCCAATTCATATTAGCTAATATCTAATGTAGAGCTAAATAATATATGGTTTGATATTCCCTAGCACAATTGTACCTATTTTATACAAATTTTTTTTTTCGAATACTTTCCCTTACAGATGACATTTTTCTGGGTTTTCATCTGTCATACGCAATCTTAAGTTGAAGAGATGAATGCTAATCTCCTAACACTATTGATATTTTGCACTAGTATAATGAGGAATCTTGGAATCATTCCGTATATTATTTTTGAAATTTTTTTCTGTATCAAATAACATTTTCAGGGTTTTAATCTGCCATACTTACATGATTAGGAGGTTTCTGGTCTTGATAAGACACAGTTTACGAAATGAATTGACTTACGTCTTCGAAAAATGATTATTGCCTTCTCAATTTGTAATGAACGTCTATACCTCCAGAACCTATCCATTATTTTTACCCTTGCTATAATCCTCCATAATTGAAAATGATAATGGCCTTCAATCTTGTAATGAACGTCTATAGCTCCAGAACCTATCCATTATTTTGACCCTTGTTATAATCATCCATAATTGAAAATGATAATTGCCTTCAATCTTGTAATGAGCGTCTATACCTCCAGAACCTATCTATTATTTTGACTCTTGTTATAATCCTCCATAATTGAAAATGATAATTGCCTTCAATCTTGTAATGAACGTCTATACCTCCAGAACCTAACGATTATTTTAATTGTTTTATAATCCTCCATAATTGACTTACGTTTCGCAACGCACAGGAAGAAGAGGGTATCTATCTTCTGAAATATCATAATTTCCCGTCTATGATGGCAGGTTTCCTTCCATTGTAGCCAAGTTCATACCACATCCAGGTGATAAGTCTTTTACTGTGAGTGGAGAGACGTCCCCCCCACCCCCCACCTCCTGACATATAGAGCACTGGCGTCGTCTATATGATATTCCATTAGCGGAATCGTTTCTTTTCGGTGAGAATGGAAAGCGTTGCTTTTCGCTCCCGTGTAAAATGTATTAAAATTCGTTTTTAATTTTTATTCTTCAGGGGACCATAAGATTATTTGCTTACGTAGTTCGTAGGGTTTAGTAAACAAGATTGGGTGTAGGGTGTATGTGTGTATGCATACATGAATACAAATATCCACCCACGTAACTTTTTTTTTTATTTACTAATGCTCAAGTTTATTTTAATGTTATTGAATAGAAGCTGCGTTCATGATACATCTCTAAATATATATATAATTATATATATATATATATATATATATATAGAGGATATCATTATATGATATATATATATATATATATAAATATATATATATATGATATATATATATATATATATATATATATATATTATTATTATTATAATATATATAATTGGGTATATACACACCACAAATATATATTCTTTATTATTGGAGATGTTTTGTCATCACGGAAAAGGGTATCAAAACACCAACTTTTTACATACGAAGAAACAATTTTAATTAATCTTTGAAAGTCTCTCTCTCTCTCTCTCTCTCTCTCTCTCTCTCTCTCTCTGTTCCACCCACGCAGTAATCAATACACTTCATCGAAATGCCTTTAGCTCTGTTTCCCCTCCGTCGAAAACTTTTCTAATTCTCTCTCTCTCTCTCTCTCTCTCTCTCTCTCTCTCTCTCTCTCTCTCTCTCTCTCTCTGAACTTCTTCCTTCGCCTCACGTTCTACTGAAGTTCATCTTCTCTGGGTCTCCATTTGTTCAGAGAAGGAGCAACAGAACCAGTGTTGGTGGACTTTGTCTTGGATTATTTTTGCAGACGGTGGAATTTGTATCCCTGACCCTAAGACTGTGATACTGAAATTCTTATCTTGTGTCAAAGGGAAATGATTGGTCATCCCATGCCACTAGACTCATCAGATTATCATGGTTGTAAATAATTTGTTAAGTAATACTTATATATAATAATGCGTAATCATTGACCAAACGTCCTTGGAATTAAGGGCCATCTATGGCATTTGCTAGATGAGGCAAATTTCTTCTTATTTTTATTTGATTTTACATACCCGTCACCTTATTTTTGTTAACATCCAATTACCAAAACAGGATGAATGTGTATTAGTCTGTTTTCTCTTGAGAAATAATTTTTTTAGTGTATGATTATCTCCAATTTTCGTTGTTGCTTTTATCTTGCACTTTTTTAGCCTGAGAATTTTGACTACATTGCATTTGATAACGATAAAATTTGCTTGAAAAGTTATAGGCATCAATTTTGTGTAGGGCTAACAATATTATTCCAATCGTTGCAATATTATTAACAATATGTGAGTTGACCCTATGAAATTTAATGTACATTTCAGAGTTTGGTTAAATATTAAATACACTTGAAAAACTACCTGATGTTACAATACATAAATAATAAAAAAAAAATTCCCTCTTGTGAAATAAGAGCGACTTGACGCGCTAAAATCACATATTAATAAACTTGGAAGCATAAAACAGAAAATGCAAAAGCGTGAGAATATTCTTGAACAAAGCTCAGACTCAGCATTGAGAAAACCTCCCAGGCAAAATGAATACCATAAAGCTGCAGTGTAAACGTCATTATTTTTCGCTCATTTGCTCCTACTTTGACTCAGGTCTTAATGCGGAAACAGCAAACATCATCTGCCTCGGAGGTTAATTGGCTCGTTTTGACCATTGTTCCTCGGTGGAGAGAAGAATTCTTAGTTTCCTTGGATACACCAATAACAATGCGTTGCAAGAACGCCTGCTGGGAGGCAGAGCTCAGTCATATTCAAGACGACAGTGGTTTATCGTTGGGACAACTTTTGAAAACGATATGGGAAGCGTTTGTCTTAAAAATATTAGATATGCGCTTGGTATTTACTTTAAGGAAGAGGAACTTCTGGTGAATCGGCTTTGCCAACAGAAGCTACCCACACATTTCTGTCTGCATAACTCATATTACACAAAAACAGATACTCATTACAAGCATAAATTATCTAAAGTGATCCAGATATCAGCAAAGTCAGGTAGAATAGCGCAGCAAAGGTTATAGTAAGGTTAGGTATAGGCTACATTACTTTAAATGTTACTGACGTAAATTTGAGAGGTGGTTTAAGAGATAAGCCGGATTCATTATCAAAAAGGACGCTGTGTCCTAGGTTAAGTTACGTTAGTATAAGTTACGTTGAGATTGAAAGTAAACAGTTCTTGTAATGCATTGTCATTGGATTTGATTAGATTCAGAATTTATTAAGGTATCATCTACTGACGATTGTTTATTTGATAGTATACACTACAAAGTCTTCCCCTATTTTCTATTCTCATGTTTATCATTGTTGTAATTTTATGCCTATAATTTTATTCAATTTTCATAAACACACTTTCGCTTGAAGGAGGAATTTATTACTAACATTATTTGTGTAAAACATTTCCCTATTCTAAGAATATTGATGAATATTTCTGGCGAGTATCAACAATTTATTATATATTTTTTAAAATTACATATTTTTTTCCTAATATATAAGCTACATCCTTTAATAATAAAACCAAAACAAACAATTTTAAAATTTCACATTCTAAGAATATTGATGAATATTTCTGGCGAGTATCAATAATTTATTATATATTTTGAAAATTACATATTTTTTTTCCTAATATATAAGCTACATCCTTTAATAAAACCAAAACAAACAATTTTAACATTTCCACTATCTGAGAATGTTGATGAATATTTCTGACGAGTATCAGTAATCTATTATATTGTAAAAGTTATTCATTTATTTTTACTATATAAGATACATTCTTTGATAAAACCAAATCAAACTATTTTAACATTTCCACTATCTGAGAATGTTGATGAATATTTCTGACGAGTATCAATAATCTATTATATATTTTTAAAATTACTCATTTATTTTTACCAATATATAAGATACGTTCTTTGATAAAACCAACACAAACTATTTTAGCATTTCTCTATTTTGAGAAGGTTGATTAATATTTCTGACGAGTATCAATAAGTTATTATATATTCTTAAAATTACATATTTCTTTCCTAATATGTAAGCTACGTCCTTTAATAAAACCAAAACAAACAATTTTAACATTTCCACATTCTGCGAATGTTAATGAATATTTCTGACGAGTATCAATAATCTATTATAGATTTCTAAAATTACTCATTTTTTTTTACTAATACATAAAATACATTCTTTGATAAAACCAAAACAAACTCTAAGGTTCAAAGGGCTCTCAATTTATTGGCAGAGCGACAGCACTTAGGTTGGTTACTCGGCAAAATTTGCATAATTTATACCAGGCATGTTAACAGGCCTTTACCTGGGTCCTTCTCTCTCTCTCTCTCTCTCTCTCTCTCTCTCTCTCTCTCTCTGTCTCTCTCTCTCTCTCTCTCTGTCGGTTCATCAAGGCACTCAATTTTC
This sequence comes from Macrobrachium nipponense, assembly GCF_015104395.2. Taxonomy (NCBI): domain Eukaryota; kingdom Metazoa; phylum Arthropoda; class Malacostraca; order Decapoda; family Palaemonidae; genus Macrobrachium; species Macrobrachium nipponense. The sequence goes on along the minus strand of NC_061101.1, from coordinate 1,062,205 downwards.
ACGGGAATTTTATTACCGGGCTTGATGTCCCCGAGTAATGGAAAATTTGACGAAATGATTCCTGATATTGGGGAATGTTTTTTGGGGGAAAGAATAGCGGCGGAATTTTTAATATATTGGGTAAGATTCTCTCTCTCTCTCTCTCTCTCTCTCTCTCTCTCTCTCTCTATATATATATATATATATATATATATATATATATTATATATAAATTATATCTAAAAAAAATCACCATAACGTGACTGGAATATCTTGAAGTAATAAAAGCCCACACCGTCTTTTAAGTATTTTTAATACATATTTTACATCAGTGTGGACTTTTATTACTTCAATATATATATATATATATATATATATATATATATATATATATATATATATATATATATATATATATATATATATATATATATATACAAAAGTGGAATTAGATGATGCGTTTCGTACCCTTAGAAGCAGACGGTATGGCTTTAATCAGACTGTTCCTATCGATTGGAAGAATAGCATGCTGGATTATTGCTACGGAAAATTGAGAAAGTGCTGCAACCGTCTTCAAAGGAAGCTTCAAGTCAAGCTGAAGAATCTTATTGCTGAAAGCGACTGGACTATGCATGCCAACGTGGACTTCATGATTAATTTATCAGACAAACCACTGGATAGTGCTACGACAGCGGCTTTGGGATATGGGTTAAGCTTTGGTGTGTCTAACGGTAACCTGGAATGTGTCGATATTTCAAAATCCTTTTATTATTTGGAAAACTTTAATCATAATCTATGCCCTGACGATATCAATATTTGTAAAGGTATTGTGCATGGTGCTATGAGCAAGCCTTCTCCCCATAATGTAACCATAAGATTTCTCTAGGCTTATAAGAAAATGAAAGAAGACGAAACAGTGAAATTGGCAAAAGCAGGTAAATCTAATGCAGTGGTAATAATGAATAAAAGTGACTATGTAAGTAAAATAATGGCATTGCTAAATGATACTGATACTTATACAAAGCTGAGGTCTGATACTACACAGACAGTGAACTCCCATTTTAACAAACAAATTAAATCCATTCTGAAGGGCTTGGACCATTCAATTAAACAGTTTACACCGCAATGCGCCTCCCTACCTTATATGTATGGTTTAGTCAAGACACATAAAATCAATAACCCTATCAGACCAATCATTCGTTCAGTGGGCTCAGTTATGTATAATTTATCTAAATGGCTTGTAAAAATTCTTACACCTTTGGTAGGAAACATTTCTAACACGAATGTTAAAAACAATGTTGATTTTGTAAACAAATTGAATAGTTTAAATTTTAATTTGGATTTTGATATGGTTAGTTTTGATGTTTCTTTATTTACAAAAGTGCCTGTAGATGATTCACTTGAATATTTGGAGGATGAATTAGAACGTCATGATATTCCCTTAACTTTAGCAAACCTCATTAGTCTCATAAGGTTATGTATCAAAGATAGTTAATTTTGTGTTAATGGAGAATTTGTTGTACAAAAGTTTGGCATGTCTATGGGTAATCCCTTATCTCCTGTCCTTAGCAAATTTTACATGGAATTTTTTGAGAAAAAACTCTTACCAAGAATTTTGCCCCAAAAAGTTATATGGTTTAGGTAGGCGGATGATATTTTCTGTATGTGGCCAGTTCACGAAAATCTTCAGAAATTAATTAATAATCTCAATAATATAGTCCCTTCTATAAAATTTACTGCAGAGGAAGAAAGATATTATAATTTGAATTTTCTTGATGTAACTGTCCATAGAAATGATAGAAATTCCACCTTTTCAGTCTTTCGGAAATCAACTAACATTGTCTTTTTTGTTTATTACTACTCCAATCACCATCAAAATGTTAAATTCTCTGTTTTTTCTGGAATGTTCCTAAGGGCTTTACGTGTCTGTAGCCCGCAGTTTATTGACGCTGAAATTAAAACTATTTATGATATTGCATTGAAACTTAAATACCCAAGGACTTTTGTAGATGTGGCATGGAAAAGAGCTAGAAAAACATTTTATTCAGCTAATGACAAACTTGAATTTAGTAAGCATAACATTCTAAAATTACCTTATGATGAAAGGGTTTTAGATATTCCTAGAAGTTTAAAGCTTTTTAACATAAAATGTTGTTTTTTGTGATATTGATGTCAAGAGTTTAGTAATAAAAAATTCTCCTAAAGATCTTCCAGGCTGCATATATGAATATTCCTTGCAAAAAGTGTGATAAAGTCTATTACGGACAAAAAGGTAAATGTCTTTCACAACGTCTCAAACAGCACCAATATTCTGTGAGAACTGGGCAAATATCGAATGCATTATTCGTACACATGAGAGACTTAGATCATCCATATTAACTGGAGTCAAGCAAGAGCCTTAATCCCATGTAATGACACAGTTCAAAGGAATATCATTGAATCTTGCTTCACCAAGTCCAATAATGAAAATGTTCTAAATTTAAGTCTTGGTTTGTTTAAACTTGATGCCTTCATATTGAAAAAAGTTGTAGATAAATATAAGCAACAAAATTAATCTATTCAGTTTTTACATGTTTTGGACTATACGGATGCTTTGTAGTTTAGGTTAGGGTTAAATCTATGTTTAGGTTTGTGACCGTGTGATATCCGATAATCCTGGGTTATCTCTATAATTTTTACCCTTTTGACAATTAACCATCTGGTATTCTTGATCTTGTTGTGTACCTGAGAACTTTCTCTCCAATTGTATTTCATTCGTTCCTTGACAATGTCTTAGTAAAGACAAAAGCGCTAGGATTCTGACTATCATTTTCCTGTGGTATTCACTTATATATATATATTTATATTATATATATATATATTATATATATATATATATATATATATATATATATATATATATATATATATATATATATATGTATATATATATAGATATATATATATATATATTTATATATATATTATATATATATATATATATATATATATATATATATCTAATATATAATATATATATATATATAATATATATATATATATATATATATATATATATATATATATCAACAACAGAAGGATCACAGTAATATATGTATATATATATATATATATATATATATATATATTATATATATATATATATAATATATATATATATATATATATATATATATATATATATATATATCAACCAGAAGGATCCACAGTAATATATAGTATATATATATATATATTATATATATATATATATATATATATATATATATATATATATATATATATATATATATAATCAACAGAAGGATCCACAGTAATATATATATATATATATCTATATATATATATATCATATATATATATATATATATATATATATATATATATATATATATATATATATATATATATAAATATGCACATCTATATGTATATTTATATATATATATATATATATATATATATATATATATATATACATATGTAATATATATATGTTTCTATATATATATATATTATATATATATATATATAAATATATATATATATATATATATATATATATCATATACATATATGTGCATATATATATATATATATATATATATATATATATATATATATATATAGTATATATATATATATATATATATATAGTATATATATATATATATATATATATATATATATATATATATATATATAAACAAAAGGAACCACAGTAATGCTCTTGTTTGGCAGGACCAAAAAAATATTTGTAAATATATTGACAAAGCCTCCGTCCATCCTTCTGTGAGAAGAGGGATGAGCGAAAGCGTTAAGGTTTGCAAATATTTCTACATATTTTCTATTTTTGTTATTTATGAACCCGTGACACTATACCGTGCATGAAATGTATCCGGACCACGTTCCAAACTCTCATGACCTAAAACAATCACCAGCAACTTTGACAAGAGAAACCTTCATAACGCGAACTGCAAAGTCAATGTCGCTCTTAAATGCATTGCCTGCATTATCGTAAAGTCCCTAGGAACGACTCCCCGCCCACCCTCCCCCTCACCCCTAAGTCTGATATCCATAATAAAGCGTCATTAAACCTTCCACTGACTCATTAGCCTTTCGAAGTCGTCACAAGAGGTCGTTTGCAGCGAAGGAAACATCACGAAACGACGCTGTCTGGTCTCCTTCGATAAGGTCCTGCGGGAAACGGATGACTACAGCCCTCTCATGCGGTGGACTGTAGGCATTACTTAAGTTTTTTTGTAGCGTGCCTTCGGGCCCCTCCTAGCTGCAACGCCTTTCGTTCATTTTACTGTACCTCCTTTCATATTCTCTTTCTTCCATCTCACTTTCAACCCTATCCTAACCATTGATTCATAGTGCAACTGCTTTGTGGTTTTCCTACTGTTACACCCATCAAGTTCAACCCTTTTCCTTTCAGTTTCAGTTTCAGCACTGAATGGCCTCATAGGTCCCAGTGCTTGGTCCTTGACCTTTCAATCCAATCAACGGATAAACTGTTTCTAACTTGGGAGGGCTATGATACCTTTCGATGCTATACGGAGGCAATTTCTGTAAGGGAAACAAGCTACTCAAATTGATATAGAACTTATATTATCCCTTTCTCGCTCTGGCTATTTTATTTTGTCCTCTGTTACGTAATCATTTCTTATTCTAAAACTGTTTGCCTTGTGTTCTTGTACTTATCTTTTTTGCTTTTTTACCCTGTTGTGTTCTGTAACTTTTTTTTTTAAATTAATGTTTTTATCCTTTATAAGTTTGACATTTAAGTTAGTGGCCCCCTGGCTTGTTCTATACGCATAATAATAATAATAATAATAATAATAATAATAATAATAATAATAATAATAATAATATGTGGCGCCGTGGAGGAGTGGGTTAGGTCTTCAATAGACTTAAGTAAAGTTAAGCAACATTGGCTCTGGTCAGTCGTTGGATGGGTGACCGCTCTCCTCGGCGTTGATTCCTTGGGAAAGGATCTTTACCATAATTTCCTCAGTCTACTCAGCTGTAAATGAGTACCTATCCCTGATGGGGTAGGGTCCAGCTATGGGTTAAATAGCAAAACTCAGCAATGATGGAAAGAAATGAAGGATTAAACGACAACGACGTAAATGGAACCTCTGGCAACAGAGGAGCTTCGTCCGGCAACCAGGTATTCAACCCAATAGAAGGGGAAGACGGTCAGGTACTTGGAGGTCGTCATCCAGCAACTGATCACCACAACGACAATAATCAACAGCCTGAGATTGGAGCTACAGAGGCAAAAAGGAAGAAATGGACAAGAGAAGAAAATAAGGAAATATGGAGATGCTACATCAGAAGCAACCCGACGGAGAGAGGATATAGAAGAAGATTGGTCAACATCTGGAATGAGAGGAATAACACCCCCAAACAGAGCAGAGGCTGGCAGACCAAGTAAGGAACATAAAGAAAAAGAACTGGCTCTCCCCAACAGAAAGAGAAGAACTGGAAAGGGAAATGTCACACGACAACGAATTACACGAAGACGAACTGAGAGACGATGCCACAGAAGACGACAGGGAGGATGAGGTATCAAACAACGACACACGAAGAAACACCGACGAAGTAACAGAGAGGACGGAATGGGTAGAAAAGATTAGACAATGGATGGAGCCAGATACAGAGAGAACAAAGATCCCCTCCATGAAAGCCTACACACCAAGAAATTACGGGAGAAAACAAGTGAGGTCAATGAAATAATGGGCATAATACACACCACCAGTATCACAGAAACAAATAACTTGACATATGCAGGAGCAAGATTAGTAGCAGAACTGATGGGAATCCGAACACCAACACCACCAGCACAACCAACCCAACAGAAACCAAAACACAGCAACCTCCTTGGAAAAGGCGCCTGGTGGAAAAGCAAATCATGGTGATGAGATCTGACTTGAGTAAACTGAAAGAGATGGCAGAAAAAAGGCTAAGAAGCAAGAAAAAAAAAGAAGGAACTCAACGAGGGGAAAAATACAAAGTACAAGAGAGGGACTAAACAACACAATAGAAGACGTAAAACAGAGGCTTAAGGCCAAAGCACATAAGATCCAACGGTACATGAACAGAATAGGGATACCAACAGAACAAACTATTCGGAACAACCAGAAAAGACTATACAGCCAACTAAGAGGGGAAGACAACCACCCAGAAATTCCTGAAGCCGAACCAAGTAAGAGACTCTGGGAAAACATATGGAGCAATCCGGTATCACACAACAAACATGCAACATGGCTCCAGGAAGTCAAGGAAGAAGAAACAGGGAGAATAAAACAAAGATTCACAGACATCACGACAGACACAGTCAGGACACCAACTAAAGAAAATGCCAAACTGGAAAGCCCAGGTCCCGATGAAGTCCATGGATACTGGCTCAAAAACTCAAGGCCCTACACCCACGAATAGCAGAACAACTCCAGCATTGTATCTCAAATCACCAAGCACCCAAATGGATGACCACAGGAAGAACATCCTTAGTACAAAAAGACAAGAGTAAGGGAAATATAGCCAGTAACTACAGGCCTATCACCTGCCTACCAATAATGTGGAAGTTACTAACAGGTATCATCAGTGAAAGGCTATACAAACTACCTAGAGGAGGACACACCATCCCCCACCAACAGAAAGCTGCAGAAGGAAGTGTAGGGGCACAAAAGACCAGCTCCTCATAGACAAAATGGTAATGAAGAACAGTAGGAGAAGGAAAACCAACCTAAGCATGGCATGGATAGACTATAAGAAAGCCTTCGACATGATACCACACACATGGCTAATAGAATGCCTGAAATATATGGGGCAGAGGAAAATACCATCAGCTTCCTCAAAAATACAATGCGCAATTGGAATACAATACTTACAAGCACTGGAATAAGACTAGCAGAGGTTAATATCAGGAGAGGGATCTTCCAGGGCGACTCACTGTCCCCACTACTCTTCGTAGTAGCCATGATTCCCTTGACAAAAGTACTACAGAAGATGGATGCCGGGTACCAACTCAAGAAAAGAGGCAACAGAATCAACCATCTGATGTTCATGGACGACATCAAGCTGTATGGTAAGAGCATCAAGGATAGATACCCTAATCCAGACTGTAAGGATTGTATCTGGGGACATCAGGATGGAGTTTGGAATAGAAAAATGCGCCTTAGTCAACATACAAAAACAAAAAGGCAAAGTAACGAGAACTGAAGGGATAAATTTTTTTTTTAAGCTACCAGATGGAGCAACATCAAACACATAGATGAGACAGGATACAAATACCTGGGAATAATGGAAGGAGGAGATATAAAACACCAAGAGATGAAGGACACGATCAGGAAAGAATATATGCAGAGACTCAAGGCGATACTCAAGTCAAAACTCAACGCCGGAAATATGATAAAAGCCATAAACACTGGGCAGTGCCAGTAATCAGATACAGCGCAGGAATAGTGGGAATGGACGAAGGCAGAACTCCGCAGCATAGATCAGAAACCAGAAAAAAAACATATGGACAATACACAAAGCACTACACCAAGAGCAAATACGGACAGACTATACATAACACGAAAGGAAGGAGGAGAGGACTACTCAGTATAGAGGACTGCGTCAACATCGAAAACAGAGCACTGGGGCAATATCTGAAAACCAGTGAAGATGAGTGGCAAAGAGTGCATGGAAGAAGGACTAATAAAAGCAGACGAAGACCCAGAACTATACCAGAGACAGGAGAAAGACAGAAAGAACAGAAAGAAAACTGGCACACAAACCAATGCACGGACAATACATGAGACAGACTAAAGAACTAGCCAGCGATGACAATTGGCAATGGCTACAGAAGGGGAGAGCTAAGAAGGAAACTGAAGGAATGATAACAGCGGCACAAGATCAGGCCCTAAGAACCAATATTTATGTTTCAAAGTACGATAGACAGAAATAACATCTCTCCGTATGTTTAGGAAGTGCAATACGAAAGTGAAACCATAAACCACATAGCAAGTGAATGCCCGGCACTTGCGCAGAACCAGTACAAGAGGCATGATTCAGTAGCAAAAGCCCTCCACTGGAGCCTGTGCAAGAAACATCAGCTACCTTGCAGTAATAAGTGGTACGAGCACCAACCTGAAGGAGTGATAGAAAACGATCAGGCAAAGATCCTCTGGGACTTGGTATCAGAACGGATAGGGTGATACGTGCAAAACAGACCAGACGTGACGTTGATTGACAAGGTCAAGAAGAAAGTATCACTCATTGATGTCGCAATACCATGGGACACCAGTTTAGTTGAAAGAGAAAGAGAGGGAAAAAAAATTGGATAAGTATCAAGATCTGAAAATAGAAATAAGAAGGATATGGGATATGCCCAGTGGAAATCGTACCCATAATCATAGGAGCACTAGGCACGATCCCAAGATCCCTGAAAAGGAATCTAGAAAAAACTAGGAGGCTGAAGTAGCTCCGGGCCTCATGCAGAAGAGTGTGATCCTAGAAACGGCACACATAGTAAGAAGAGTGAATGGACTCCTAAGGAGGCAGGATGCAACCCGGAACCCCACACTATAAATACCACCCAGTCGAATTGGAGGACTGTGATAGAGCAAAAAAAAAAAAAAAAAAAAAAAAAAAAAAAAAAAAAAAAAAAAAAAAAATAATAATAATAATAATAATAATAATAATGCGCAACTGGAATACAATACTTACAAGCTCTGGAATAAGACTCAGCAAGAGTTTTAATATTACAGGATAGGGATCTTCCAGGGCGACTCACTGTCCCCACTACTCTTCGTAGTAGCCATGATTCCCATGCACAAAAGTACTGCAGAAGATGGATGCCGGGTACCAACTCAAGAAAAGAGGCAACAGAATCAACCATCTGATGTTCATGGACGACATCAAGCTGTATGGTAAGAGCAATCAAGGAAATAGATACCCTAATCCAGACTGTAAGGATTGTATCTGGGGACATCAGGATGGAGTTTAGGATAGAAAAATGCACCTTAGTCAACATACAAAATGGCAAAGTAACGAGAACTGAAGGGATAAAGCTACCAGATGGGAGCAACATCAAACACGCATAGATGAGACTGAATACAAATACCTGGGAATAATGGAAGGAGGGGATATAAAACACCAAGAGATGAAGGACACGATCAGGAAAGAATATATGCAGAGACTCAAGGCGATACTCAAGTCAAAACTCAATGCCGGAAATATGATAAAAGCCATAAACATATGGGCAGTGCCAGTAATCAGATACAGCGCAGGAATAGTGGAATAGACGAAGGCAGAACTCCGCAACATAGACCAGAAAACGAGGAAACTATGACAATACACAAAGCACTACACCCAAGAGCAAATACGGACAGACTATACTAACACGAAAGGAAGGAGGGAGAGGACGGACTACAAGCATAGAGGACTGCGTCAACAAAGAGAACAGAGCACTGGGGCAATATCTGAAAACCAGTGAAGACGAGTGGCTCAAGAGTGCATGGGAAGAAGGACTGATAAAAGTAGACGAAGACCCAGAAATATACAGAAACAGGAGAATGACAAACAGAACAGAGGAATGGCACAACAAACCAATGCACGGACAATACATGAGACAGACTAAAGAACTGGCCAGCGATGACACATGGCAATGGTTACAAAGGGGAGAGCTCAAGAAGGAAACTGAAGGAATGATAAACAGCGGCACAAGAATCAGGTCCTAAGAACCAGATATATCCAAAGAACGATAGATGGAAATAACATCTCTCCCATATGTAGGAAGTGAAAATACGAAAAATGAAACCATAAACCACATAGCAAGCGAAATGTCTGGCACTTGCACAAAACCAGTACAAAAAGAGCATGATTCAGTAGCAAAAGCCCCCACTGGAGCCTGTGCAAGAAACATCAGCTACCTTGCAGTAATAACCTGAAGGAGTGATAGAAAACGATCATGCAAAGATCCTCTCGGACCATGTATCAGAACAGATAGGGTGGTGATACGTGGAAAAAGAAACCAGACGTGACGTTGATTGACAAAATCTACAAGAAAGTATCACTTATTGATGTCGCAATACCATGGGACACCAGAGTTTGAAGAGAAAGATAGGGAAAAAATGGATAAGCATCAAGATCTGAAAATAGAAATAAGAAGGATATGGGATATGCCAGTGGAAATTGTACCCATAATCATAGGAACAATAGGCACGATCCCAAGATCCTTGAAAAAGAATCTGGAAAAAATAGAAGCCGAAGTAGTTCCAGGAACTCATGCAAAAGTGTGATCCTAGAAATGGCGCACATAGTAAGAACGATTGGTTGGACTCCTAAGGAGGGCATGGAGTGCAAACCCGGACCCCACACTATAAATACCACCCAGTCGAATTGGAGGACTGTGATAAAGCAAAAAAAAAAAAAAAAAAAAAAATCAATAATAATATCATATTTTAAAGCAGCTCCCCATTCACTAGCCAATGAAAAGGCAGCGGCATGAAGGCCCACCGCTGCACCGCCACAATAAAGAAAAGGCAGACAGACTCACCCTCTCACTTCAGTCCTTCCACCCACCTCCGCCTAAGAGGATGTCTGAGGTTTTTCAGACGAAACGTCGCGGCCCCACAGAAAGAATAGAAAAGAATAGAATTTAATATCCAAAATTCCTTTACCTGCAATAAACTCTACGGGGGGACATCTCCGAAAATTTGACTACCCCCTCTGGAATTTTTTTGCCTTTAATAAGTAAAAAAAAAAAAATCCTAAAAATTGGGGGCTTTGACTATTACATAATTGAGATATGTCAACCTTCGGTGCGTTGCTCACCAGTTTAAGCAACAATGAGAAAACAATAATTAAAGAAATAGAGAACCTTTTTAAAATTAATGCAGCTGAGGCTGCAATCACTCTTAATAAAGCAAGTTTAAAAGAGGGTTTACTCCAGCATGAATAATAATAATAATAATAATAATAATAATAATAATAATAATAATAATAATAATAATTATTATTATTATTATTATTGTATTATTATTTTATTATTATTATTATTATTATTATTATTATTATTATTATAGCTTACATTTTAATATTTACTTTTCAAAGCCTCAGCTTTCTGTTGTTTTCTGTAATTTTCTTTCAAATGCATG
>NC_061101.1:1036073-1038573 GCF_015104395.2 Macrobrachium nipponense | reverse complement strand
AAGAAACTAGATCCAACCTTGAACAACCACTCTTCATCTGTTCCCTTGTACATAGCTTAACCAGGCCTTCTTCTTGTTTACTTCGATGCGTTTTCCACCATACAGCAACCGAACGTCGTTTGAGACAAGGTGTCTTTTTTAACTATTCCTAAATTTTAATAATGCCTTTTTATTTATATATATTTTTTAACATTTCGTTTTATTTTATTTCATTATTTAGAGTAACTTGTATTTCAATGTTGTGATTTCCTTGTATTACTTTATTCAATGTGTTTTTTTTTTTTCTTTTGTCAACAAAATAATTTAATGCTGTATTGTATAATCAGTTTTTATCTTTTATTTTAGCCTGGATGATGAGACATTGGTCTCGAAACGTCGCAATGAGAATAAGTGACATATGTTTGATGCTGTTTTCTTCAACGACTTCTGATATATATATATATATATATATATATATATATATATATATATATATATATATATATATCACACGAGAAGAGCCATCCAAAAACGTTTCTCTCCCAAGAAAGTCTGCGAATTGATGACTGTGGTGGTTCAGAAGGCAATTCTGTTTCGAATGTACCCCCTTAAATATGATTCTCCCGCGATGGGGGATCCATTGCCGAAGCCAGCTAGCTGGTTGGTCAGTTGTTCCCACCTCCAGTGCAACTTCAATTTCACACCTTTGTGTGTACGCGGACCTCCTGCCCTCCTGAATGACAAGTCGGGCCTCTAGAATTGATGGGACATGTATTTTTGGCTGTGTTGCTGCCGTTTGCATGCTGGGAAATAAAGGGAGGAGGGGGGAGATAGATGGAGGAGGGAAAGAGAAAGAGAGTATGCTAAAAGGAAGATAGGCAATTTGAACGGTTTGCATCTTCTGGGTGTATTTTTCGAACGGGAGAAATTGCTTGCTAGAAGATCCTAAATTTGTCTCGTGGTTGTAAATTAAAATTTATTTCAAAAATGTTCGGTTTTATCAGAAGATAAATTTCACAATTAAGGGAAAGTATAACATAACATTTAAGGAAAAAACGGAAAAGATCTCCTTGAAATGTGTTAATTGTCTTTTCTGATCTTTGAGATACCTTACCTCGAGATGAAATGACATATTTAAGATATTTTGGGAATTCACTGCGATTATGGTCACACAAACCGCTCCCCCTACCCCCAACGCTAACCCACCCACCTCACCCCCCCCCCCCCCCTCTCTCTCTCTGTTACTGCATCTGTTGTCTCATATGCGAAACAGTTCGACATTTTATTCAAAACTGCCTTTCATGGTATTTCATCCTGTTAAAATGAATGATCCATCAATGAAAAAGTTCGCCCTGACATTGCACGTATGTGGACAGCGATAAATTGCATTGCAATTGGTAAGACCCTTTTTTTTTTTTGTCTGATGGGTATAGAGCTCATGTCACAGTACAGTGTCATTTGTTCCAGCACACTGCGTACTTCCCTGCGCAAAGAGAGAGAGAGAGAGAGAGAGAGAGAGAGAGAGAGAGAGAGGAGAGAGAGAGAGAGTCAACGTGGAAATGTGACAATGTTATTTAAAATAGAATTGTGCTAATGGCTAGCACAAATTGATTCCTTAGGAAATGTATTTGGTTTGGTATTTTTCCCTCGCAACTTTTTATCCAAAGAGAGAGAGAGAGAGAGAGAGAGAGAGACGGTATCGTGGATATGCAAGTATGTTATGCACCATCAAATTATGCTAATGGCTGTCAAAAATGAATAATTTAGGAAATATGATGATGTTATTTACAATCGAATGGTGTGCTAACTGATAGCACAAATACATTTATTAGAAAAGAACAGGAAATGGGAGTAATGAAACTGAAAAAAATGACATTATTTTATTTCAGTGTTTAAGTTGCAAGAGCAATTTTTTATTTTCCCAGGTCGTCTGCGACAGAACGAATTCTCTAAAACATTGAAGAATTTGAGCCTGAAACATTACTTTTTTTCACCTTTTTTTCCGGGGAGCTAAAAATTCCTTTTATACGATGGATATATTTCGGTTCTCCCCCCATTTTAGTTTGTCTGTCTTATTACTTCGTATTTTTTTCATCTTTTTTCCTTTTTTTAATTTCTGAGATTTTCGACCATTGTCAAAATTAACATGAACGAGGAATAGAAGCTGACATTTGTTCCGCTTTCCAATACTGAGAAATATCGAAATGTATTTAGATTAGAACTTCGCATAATTTTTCCTATTTGAAGAACCAACATGGAATTATAAATGATTCATTTTACCATAATAATTTTAGTTTTCGGTGAAAGAAAATTGTTGAGATGGCCATTTGTCTGTCCGTCCGCACTTTTCTGTCCGCCTCAGATCTTAAAAAAACGCCTAGGCTAGAGGGCTGCAAATTGGTATGTTGACCATCCACCCACCAATCATCAAACATACTAAATTGCAGCACTCTGGCCCCAGTAGTTTTTAAGTTATTCGACGTTAAAGCTAGCCATTATCGAACTTCTGGCAACGCTATTT
>NC_061101.1:1034437-1035573 GCF_015104395.2 Macrobrachium nipponense | reverse complement strand
AATTAACCATCTGGTATTCTTGATCTTTTTGTGTACCTGAGACCTTTCTCTCAATTGTATTTCATTCGTTCCTTGACAATGTCTTAGTAAAGACGAAGTGCTTGGATTTCTGACTATCATTTTCCTGTGGTATTTGCTCATATATATATATATATCTATATTATATATATATATATATATATATATATATATATATATATATATATATATATATCTATCTATATATATATATATATATATATATATATATATCTATCTATATATATATATATATATATATATATATATATATATATATATATATATATATATAATATATATATTATATATATATATATATATATTATATATATCTATATATATATATATATATATATAAAAGAGAGAGAGAGAGACGAGAGAGAAAGAGTAATATTAAAATAATAAAAAACATAACTTGTTAGTAAATGTACTATCTTTTGTGAATAGTAATGCCAGTCGTTTTTTAACAGAAGTAAACAAAAGATTTCCATTTAATAAATTAATGAATTAATAAAAATAATGGTTTTAATAACATAATGTTAATTAAATTATGCCTTATGTATTAAAAGGATTAGTCTTGCAAGAGAAATAAAAGCATGATAAGATATTAAATAAATAAAAACAAATTGAGATAATTGCACAGATTTTCCTATACCTGAACAGTTTTATAAGTAATATCAAGAAAACCAAAAAGAAAAAAGAAGAAAAAACAACAAAGAAAATATGAAAAAAAGGATAACGCCAAATAAATTGGGTATGAGAGAAAATTGAAGAAGTCCTGATATACCCCTCCGCTTTATTGAGCCCATCATTTTCTTACCCAGCCCTGCCTCTGACGTCACGGGAATGGGGCCTGGTTCCCATTCCAGTGCTTCATATTCTACGACCCGGGACGGGAATGGGAGATCATGTTATAGGTGCAGAGGTTCGTAAGTATAATATAGTTTTAGTTTTATTATTATTGTCATTTTCGGATTTTTGGAATACCGTAGATGAAAAGAGTGGTGACGTCATCCCTGACGTCACTTTTGATCAGACCTCTCACAGAAAGAGTATAAAGATAAAAAGATTTTTTAAAGAAATTATGAATAATGATTAATGAATTACATTTATTT
>NC_061101.1:1016937-1024437 GCF_015104395.2 Macrobrachium nipponense | reverse complement strand
CACACAGATGAAGCCTGTGTAAGCAGATTATTGAGGTTAAAAGGAACAAATGCTGATACGGCAATGATGACGTCGTCACTTGGCAGGAGATTGCTCTCAGCCAGCTAAGAGTTACGTTACTTGCTGTAAGAGATACGACTTTAGTATTTTCAAATGATATTTTAGTGTTTTAATTCTCCACCCGCATGAGAAGAATGTCTGAAAAAAAAAAAACAACAGTACCAAAATTGAACAATATATTAGTTTCATGTTGGCATTATGTTAAATAAATATTCCTTATTCAAACTATATGAAAAGGTTTCCATACAAATTCTTATATAATTATTAGCCCTGTATAAGATTCATATAGGATTATTCCATAGATAAACATTTTCACTTCTAGACTTCCTGACTTTAAAATCTCTTTTATTTTATTTTATTTTTTTATTTTATTTATTATTAGTTTATTTATTTATTTATTTATTTAATTTTTTTTTTCATTGACTACGAATATAAATCACCGGGACAGACAATATGTCAGTAGGTTTTTGGAATAGTTTGAAACTTTTAGCTTATGTGTCATTACTAAAGCGTTAAGTTAGAGTTCAAATCTTTACGCATATATATTTGGATATTTAATGGTTACGTTTTTGCTTATTGATATTATCGTGATTCCTTTTTTATATTATAATTTGTAACCCTTCCGACTTCTTACGGAGTGTATTATATTGACTCCACTTGTATCCATATTTATTTTATTTTTTTATATTTATTTATTTATATATTTTTTTTATATATCTTTGATAAATTAATGGTTGGCTTGAATATGTGGAAAAGTGTTCTAGCGGCGTACCGTATAGGCTACTTGCGGCATCAATTCTATAGATACATGATATAAATGATAAAGGTATTTAAAACCGCGAGAACCGCTATAATCCGGTCGGATCCAATATCACGAGTTGTAACTCGTAAGACATTGACACTTCCTATTTAATTATCCGTTATTCTACCAAACCGATTGACTCTGGGTGATCAAATATATTATTGGTTTTCTTAATGGAAAGGAATTCACACAACGTGTTAAGGAGATTATTATTGATTTACACCACCCGAGTCACAGATTACTTATGGTGTTGAATTCCCATATTATTTGAATTTAGCACTCATAAAATATTCGTAACGCACTCAATTGCGGTGTTTGTTTTTAGTGCTATTAATTCTATATAACGTGTCAAGGAACTATTAACACTAAGAAGTGTTTATTCCCTCTGTCAGACTCGTAATTCTGTTAATAATTCTACGTATATTCTTTCAAGGATTGATTTGGCACAGGATAGGCCCTTAAACTGACAGGTGTCTTAGTGTGTCCCTTGTCTTCATGACACGTGTTACAATCAGTTATGTGCTTTTTATATCTGTAAGCATTGTAGGCCAGTAAAATAGTGATTTGGCTTTCTGTGACATAGTAGGGAACCCTGGATGACGGAATGCAACCAGTTTATGACGATTGGTATGAAAGAGATTATTACTAAATACCTGGTGGCGTTAGTCATGCTGCTGTGTTCTTCGGGTTTGTACCTCGTCACAGACCTACATATCAATATTAACATTTGAATTACATTATTCTGAATACCACATACTTTAAATATATTTTTGCTTTAGGGTTTCTGGCTCGAAGGGTTTGTTTATTGGTTTTTTGCCTAGCCACTGACCCTGTTTTCCGTTTCGAACAAGTGTTTATTGTTTGGTGTTTATTGCTGCTGACTCTTGCTTTGTTCAGTTTGTAACAGTTCTGCGCTCCAACCCAGATATTCAATGCTCGCGATCTCTTGGGTTAAGGAATTTTCTTGTTTAGATACGGTTTTAACAATAGGTACGGATGTTTCTATATTTTTTAGTCTAATTAATGGTTCTTTGCGGTATGGTGCGGGATTGCGGGATAATGCGTCAGCTATGATATTTGCTTTCCCAGGTAGATATCTTATCTTGGCTCCAAAGACCTGAATGATCATTTGTCACCGAGTTCCTTTTGGACTGTGATTAAAGCCTTTGAAAAACTCGGTAAAGGACTCATGTTCAGTAAGGACTTTATTCAGGATAGCCATAGATTATGAACTTAAATGTACTAGTGTTAAAGATAACCTAGCCCTTCCTTGCCTATTACTGCATATTTACTTTCAGAGGGCTTTAGTTTACGTGAATAAAAAACTATAGGGAAGAACTGTTTACATATTACTGAAGTAGTATCCTCTTACCCTTGGTCTGAGGCGTCTGTTGCAATAAAAAAAAAATCCAAAAAAAAATCCTTATTTAAATCAGAGATTTTTAAGTTAGGTAAGCTGCATTTTCCGCTTTTAAGATATCGAACGCCTGTTGATGCTTTTCAGACCATAATAAATCTACGCTCTTCTTCGTAAGATCTGTTAAAGGAGCTGTCATGATTTGAAGAGTTACATATTTAAATACGATTGTAATACCCACTACAGCGCAAAAGTGCTGTATCCCCCTTTTACGTTAATAAGTACCGGAAAGTTATGAATAGCCGACACCTTACCATGGACTACTTTTAAGACCTTGACCAGACACATAAAACCTAGATAAACATGTTCGGTTTTTTAAAAAACTCACATTTAGATATTTTTACTCTGAGATTATTTGTCTTTGTCTCTGTAGCACTAGCTCTACTTTATGTGAATGTACTTCTAAGGTATTAGAAAAGATTACAAGATCATCCATATAGGCATGTAGGTTATCCCCTAAAAGTCTCCAAACACTATATTGTAATTTGGGGCGCAACGTAAGCCGGAGGCATACATAAAAATTGATAATGTCCCCTGGGTGTGCTGAAAACGGTGTATGAGGTACAATCATTTAGGTAATGGTATCTGGTAAAAGCATTTAAGTAAGTCCAAGTTGGTGAAAAAAAAAAAAATTTATTCTAACCCTAACAGAGATGAAGATGTCGTCGGTACATCGCACTGGAAACTATCGGAAGTCGTTTCCTTGTTTAAGCGACAGAATCTACGCAGATACGCCAAGTCCGATCTTTCATGGCATGACGTTTTTGAGGGAAAATTATATGGGCTTATTTGATTTCCTAATGGCTCCTATTACTAACATTTTTCAACTTCGTCATTTATCTCTATTTTAAAATTTCATTGAGAATCTATACGAAGGTACGTAAATAGCTTTATGTTTGTCCTTAGACCGTATTTTGTGTTAAATTACATCCGTTTTTTCTTTTCAGAGATCACTCGTAGTGGAGAAACTTCCTGGTATTCAGGTAGAAGATAAAAAAAAAAAAAAAAATTCTGCTGAATCACCTCTGCTTGAATGACTTTGCGGATATTACTTAAGATAGATTATCAGAGAGATTCATCCACGACTGGTTGGGCGTGATTAAAAATTAGCAACAATAAAAAATGCGATATTTATAACTTCCGTATCCACGATATGTATACTTTTAGAGCTTTGTTCGCGGAAATCGTTATATTTCAGAGTGTCGGGAAGGATTAAAATTTCATTTCCCAGCAAAGTCTTTTTACACGCACTAAGACATTCGAGGGTGCATGCTTCTCGAGATTTTGCGTGCAAATTGCGACTGTGGTTGTGGGAGAATTCTGTTGGGTCATTTGAACAATGTTACGATTTATGAGACAAATGTATAGTTCCTTTATATAAGTTATTATTTGATTAACTGTCTCATTTTTGTTCAAACGGATTTTACTATGTTTGAAGGTTTATAGGATTTTCCTTTGATAAACACGCCTTATTTTGCAGGATGTAAGATAATATTTTGTATTACCCCTAGATGGATCTTACAATTACACTACATACAGATCAATGTTTTTTATAACTATAGAGGTATCTGTAAGCGCTCGCTTATCGGACTTCTCATTAGGGAAGTTCGAACAACAGACGGTGAGTCCGTAAATACAAGATATTACGTGTATTAAAAAAGAATAAAACCAAGATTTCTAATTTTTACGGCGCGTACAGTTGGGCTTAATCCACCAGTCTTTATTATAACTTAATGTATTTTTAAAATTTAAAACGGAAAAAACCGCTCTGATTACTTATACGGTCGTGTGTTTCATAGGAAAAATCCTTTTTAATTCAAAAAGTTATTGGTATGAACCAACATCGCTTTTCCCCACTCTGCTAGAGTCGCTTATTGTGTGGGAAGTTTGCTATGTTTTGAACACTTCGGCAGTTTTTTTTGACTGACCTTGACCGCTTGACTAGGTGACACAGTCACCGAGTTTGCTTGTTTGATTCTGAACGGGCTACTGTTTCTATTCTTTTTGTAATAATTAGGATCCTTCTCTTTATTACCACATCGGCAACATATTGTGTGTTTTTAGCATTACGTTGCTGGTTACGTATAAAAGCAATGAATGACTAACTATTAGGAAACTGAGCGATTACTAATAAGACAAGTTATCTCTACTGTATTCAATATTAACTGTTTGTACTTCATTCTTTGCTAAAATTTGAATAGTGAGGGATCCTGCCGGTCAGCGCATTTAGCCTGATGAAAGTTTTTTTACAGACATGTTATTCCTTGCAATCCAGCCATATTTAAAAGTTAAGTTGAGTCATTGAGGTTCGATATTTTATATAACTCAAAAAACTCAAGGCTAAAACTGCGATCGGGACTTTGCAAAGGAGCATTTATTGTCATGACCCGAAATAGTTGGTTACCTCTAATTTATATAGATTTGTACGGGTGTTCCACTTGTTTTTTTGTGTGTTTTCTAATCACTACGGTGCTTAACGACCCTATCCATGCATCTGTATAAATACAGACGTCCACTGCGTAAACGCATATTCACTGTTTAATATGATTTGTTACGTAAGGGATTAATAACTCACCCAAAATGATAAAATTAACATAGTATATGATTATGATATTTCAGTAGGAACTTCTGGAAACAGACACTCAAAGATAAAAACTCGCAGTAGCGAAATCTCAATGATATAGATAATTTCTGTAAAAAAGTAAGATTAAGAATGTCTCGTAACTTCAGCCACAGGAATAACGAAATTCTACCTGTAAAGGAAACACTCAAAGTTACTCCAAATGAATAAAAAAATTGTACTTAGCTTGCTTTTGTGGAAGTCACGGTTTTCCGATAACGACACACGGCCTTGGTCCTCCTTCTCAATTTAGTGGACGACCTGGTTTGGCTTCAGTTTCCCCCGTGCGCGTTGTTTCGATGATTCGAGCCCTTGAAAATCCGATGCTGCAGACGCGTTCGGTTTGTTTCTTGCAGTGCCGGAAACGCTCACTAACGATGTTTTCTTGAATGATTCTAATGAGAGACGAAGCTTCCGTTGCCGTAGGAAAAAGGACACGTCGGTTTTGTTTCTTGAAGTTATTCACTAACGATGATACTAAGTTGCTTGACGAATCTTGTGTTTTCTGAAGTCGCTCACTAATGATGGATACTAGGTTGCTTGAAGAATCTGCTGCTTTCGTCGTCGTTGACTTCATGATTTATTATTCTGTTTTTTCTTCGTAAGACGTCGTAGAGTTCTTCTGGTCCGCTGGCCACCAATATTAGGGCTTGTGCCTTGTATGATAAGGCGCCCTATGAGGTAATGTTAGACTAGCGATAATCTATACGCTAAGTCGGTTGGTATTGCACTTCCATCTTCAATGGAGTGTCTGGGGTTTTGTAGATCACTTACGAAGTCGGTATTATCTTTACGACGATGTGTTAAAACTCATGGTTCGGTGAGGTTCTTGTAGAAAACACAAGGTATAAAAAATAGTCTATTCTTCTGAAGTTTTACATGATGAAGATCAGGTATGATCGTACAAGTCTTCTATGACGATAGCTGATCGTTTCTTCTGCCAATGATGATGGCTAATCCTATTCCTCTACATGATAAAGCTTAGGTAAAGAGGTACAGGTCTTCTAATAACGATAGCTAACTCTCTTCTCCCCGTCTACCATCTCGTTACAAGTTATGAAGGAACAGACAGTAGTTCGAACATATGAACATACTATCAGATGACATAGTTTCATACGAACACACAATCAAATGAGACACGCTACAGATCACGTAGGCGGTAGTTGTCTCAAGCAGGGAGCTTGGACTAATGTTTATAAACAATTGAGTGACTACAGGTGACGGCATGTTATCTTAGCCTACATACTTATTGTATACGTCATCTTTAGCGTCTCTAGTCTGATCACATTCCTGCAAGCAATCTTTTTATATATATGGGACTAACATTCATATTTTTATTATGTAAACACTTACATATATATATATATATATATATATATATATATATATATATATATATATATATATATATGTATGATGTATATATATATATATATATATATATATATATATATATATATATATATATATATATATATATATATACATATATATATATATATATATATATATATATATATATATATATATATATATATATATATATATATATCATATATAATATATATATATATATATATATATATATACTATATATATATATATATACGTATATATATATATATATATATATATATATATATATATATATATATATATATATATATATATATATATATATATATATATAGGATATATGTGTGTGTGTGTGTGTATATATATATATTATATATATATATATATATATATATATATATATATATATATATATTCATATATATATATTTATACATTATACGATATCTGTATTTTCTCATTAAGTTTCTTCCATGGTTTTCATATCAGTCAAAATGATTCAAAACTGCAAATGTTCCTAATAAGACTTAATATATTTTCACTCAAATGTATGATTAAATTTTGCGGTCTATAAAAATTGCATAAATCAAACTATTACTGATAACAAAATGAAGTCAGTAATATATATCAGAAAGCACGACCAAATGCCAGACATAAAATATGAAGGCAGAAATATAATAACTAAATTATGAATATTATTTATAGAATAAATAAATAAATTTTGCTGTAAATGAGAAAACACTACCATATGCCAGGAAAAAAATAATGAAGGCAGTGATATAATAAAAAAATTATAGATATTCTTAAATAAATTAATAAATGAATAAATTTGGTGCAAATCAGAAAGCACGACCAAGTGCCAGGAATAAAATATGAAGGCACTAATATAACAAAATTATAAATATTCTTTAAAAAATAAATGAATAAATTTTGCCGTAAAGGAGGAAGCACTACTATACTACTATGTGTCAAAAATGAAAAAAATAAGGCAGTAATATAATATCAAAATTATAAATATTCTTAAAAATAAAAAAAAACAGATTTTACCCCGAAACACAAAGCAGGACCATGTTTCAGAAATACAGTTTACGACTTGATAAAACGACAGACTCTTAAAAGCTCTGGCAGCAAAAAATATGGCCAGAATGCGCGAAGGAGGACCATAAAACATCTTTATCTGGAGTCTTAGTAGTTTCTAGTGCGACAGCTGAGAGCCTTGAGAAGAGAACGCAGCGTTTGAAAATA
>NC_061101.1:1001937-1011937 GCF_015104395.2 Macrobrachium nipponense | reverse complement strand
GTAACGTCAATGTCGTCCTGATTTCGTGCCTGTCCGCTGGACGGTGGTTCGATCCCATGGGGGGACGAAATTATTATCAACTAAAAATACCCCTTCGGTTTACATATATGAAAATATATCAATTCCGAGATAGAGCATATTAGATATTAAAGGACATTTGTGGCTCGAATGATTTATAAGAATCACGGTGATGTGATAATTATGCATATATATATATATATATATATATATATATATATATATATATATATATATATATATATATATACGTGTGTGTGTGTGTGTGTGTAAACAAGAAAATCCTCACAAGTAAATATTCTGGTAGGGTAAGGGAAAAAAAAAAAAAAAGAATAAAACAATTTTGTGAAAAGAAATATGAAAGTACTCAAGGCCTCTCGGCTACAAAATTCCTGGATCGTCAAAACCTGCGATGCTTCGATGAGGGAAGAAGACATAACACATCTCTCACTTTCTCTCCTCAACATTGTCTTCTTCTTCTCCTCCTTCTTCTTCTGTAGGAAAAAAAGGCTTTTCCATGAAATATTCAAAATATTCACCGCCCCAGATAAGTACTGACTGTCAAGACGGACGGATCTTTTATTTTGCATTTTTATGTCTCCCCATTCCCTCCCCCTCCCTCTCACTCCCCTTCTCCCTACCACTCCCCTCACCCCACCACCTCCCCCTCTTCCCACTCCAACATCCAAGTTGTCTTATTCTATATGTCTGCATTTACGTGAGTGCTATGTGAGTATTTCTCTCAAATGAATGTATTTTATATTTTTAATGTAAAATGCATAAATAATAATAATAATAACAATAATAATAATAATAATAATAATAATAATAATAATAATAAGCACTACACCCAAGAGCAAATACGGACAGATTGTACATAACACGAAAGGAAGGAGGGAGAGGACTACTAAGCATAGAGGACTGCGTCAACATCAAGAACAGAGCACTGGGGCAATATATGAAGACCAGTGAAGACGAGTGGCTCAAGGGTGCATGGGAAGAAGGACTGATAGAAGTAGACGAAGACCCACAAATATACAGAGACAGGAGAATGAAAAACAGAACAGGAAGGTTGGCACAAACAAACCAATGCACGGACAATACATGATAGACTACAGAACTGGCCAGCGATGACACATGGCAATTGTTACAGAGGGGAGAACTCAAGAAGGAAACTGTAGGAATGATAACAGCAGCACAAGATCAGGCCCTAAGAACCAGATATATCCAAAATACGATAGACGGAAATAACATCTCTCCCATATGTAGGAAGTGCAATACGAAAAATGAAACCATAAACCACATAGCAAACGAATGTCCGGCACTTGCACAGAACCAGTACAAAAAGAGGCATTATTCAGTGGCAAAAGCCCTCCACTGGAGCCTGTGCAAGAAACACCAGCTACCTTGCAGTAAAATAAGTGGTACGAGCACCAGCCTGAAGGAGTGATAGAAAACGATCAGGCAAAGGTCCTCTGGGACTATGGTATCAGAACGGATAGGGTGATACGTGCAAATAGACCAGACGTGACGTTGATTGACAAAGTCAAGAAGAAAGTATCACTCATTGATGTCGCAATACCATGAGTTGAAGAGAGAGAAAGGGAAAAAAGGATAGTATCAAGACCTTAAAATAGAAATAAGAAGGATATGCGATATGCCAGTGGAAATCGTACCCATAATCATAGGAACACTAGGCACGCTCCCAATTCCCTGAAAAAGAATCTGGAAAAAACTAGAGGCCGAAGTAGCTCCAGGACTCATGCAGAAGAGTGTGATCCTAGAAACGGCACACATAGTAAGAAAAGTGATGGACTCCTAAAAAGGCTGGATGCAACCCGAAACCCAAACTATGAATACCACCCAGTCGAATTGGAGGACTGAAAAAAAAAAAAAATAATAATAGGGTTAGTAGTGTTATTGGCTGTATCTGTGTTATGGACGAAGATATATCAGATGATGGTGTTAAAAATAATAATTATATATATATATATATATATATATATATATATATATATATATGTATATATATATATATATATATATATATATATATATATATATATATATATATATATATATATATATATATATATGTATATATGGGGATACAATCCACAATGAAGTAAATTCCTCTTGTAGTTTAAAATTTAAAATATATATTTCTTGTATAGGATTAAAGCTTTCGACCATCCACTGTGGTCGTGTTCACTTTAGTGAACAAGACCACAGTTGATGGTCGAAAGCTTTAATCTATACAAGAAATATATGTTTAAATTAAAACTACAAGAGGAATTTACTTCATTGTGGATTGTATCCCCATTTACTTAGAGGTACGACATAGTACCTGGCTTCTGCATATATATATATGTATATATATATATATATATATATATATATATATATATATATATATATATATATATATATATATATAATATATATATATATATATATATATATATATATATATATATATATATATATATATATATATATATATATATATACATATATATATATATATATATATATATATATATATATATATGTATATATATATATATATATTATATATATATATATATATATATATATATATATATATATATATAGATATATATATATATATATATATATAGATATATATATATATATATATATATATATATATATATATATATATATATATATCTATATATATATATATAATATATATATATATATAATATATATATATATATAATAATAATAATAATAATAATAATAATAATAATAATAATAATAATAATAAGATTAAATTATTATAATTATTATTAATGGTTATCTGTATTGTTTCTTATTGTAATAGGAGGACAATATAATGATGTGAAAGGCAATAATAATAATAATAATAATAATAACAATAATAATTATAACTGCACAGACATAAATAATTAGACTAATCTGTCCCCTTAAAAAAAAACACACACACACACTCACACACAAAACCTAAATAGCTGTTGGAAGCAAAAAGCAGCTTCGAAGAAGTCAGGCGAACCAGTCTTCCAACAGCTACGTAAATGTTGGCAGCTGAAGGTGCCGCGACACGTGAATGCATTTGCAAGTCTAATTAAGCCTTTCGCGCAAGTCTTAGTGGTGTCGAAAGGCTCTTAAACCCAGCGGGGTCTAGCAATTAACCAGTTGCTTCAGCACTCGCTCTATTTTTGTGTTTCCCTTTTCAGCACATTTCTCACTTAAGAGCAAGAGTTTCGTATATTTGTATAAGCAGAGGGGGGGAGAGGCGTTCGTTACGTGTATTTTTTATAAGTGTGACTGAAACTTAGTATATTTTGTAAGTGTGACTTTAATTGCGTATATATTTTGTTAGTGTGGCTTTGAGTATATTTTGTAAGTTTGACTTTAATTAGGTATATTTTGTAAGTGTGGCATCAGGTTTTAACTGGAAATGCCCAGCAGTAATAAATAATTACAACTCTCTCTCTCTCTCTCTCTCTCTCTCTCTCTCTCTCTCTCTCTCTCTCTCTCTCTCTCGTTTTCCTCGAGTTTCCATTCTCCTGAAACTGAAGAGTTCAACTTTGCCTCGTTACCGGAGAGAGAGAGAGAGAGAGAGAGAGAGAGAGAGAGAGAGAGAGAGAGAGAGAGAGAGACCCTCTTCCAAGTACCTCTGGTTGGCTCCTTCAAGTTTCCAGCGACTTTGCTTTTACCTGCCGACGTTTTTCGAGTTCCCTTTGGAAAGGTGGGTAAGAAAAATAATTGTGCTGTTTTGAACAACGCTTCCAGGACTTGTGTTGCTGGAATAGTAACGCGTAAATTGGTGATAAATTTTTAACTTACAAGTATGCCATTATTTTTGCCCATAGTCATTTACTTTAAATTTTGCTTGATGTGATTTTGTCGCGATAACCCCAACTTATACTGAGTCACTAGCTGTCACATGAGCACTAACGTTAATATTGAATATACTCTAGCTGGCTGCATTTTTGTTTAAGCATAATATGTAAAAAGAGGGTTTACTATATCAATTTAGGCTTTTACTGATAGTAACATTTCCGTATGACGTACTTATGAATTACATAGTTTTTTTGGTTTATCTTTCGAGCTGAAACCATTTTTTTTATGTGATAAAATCGAGTCCTTTAGTGAAAGTTCATAAAGTAATTTTGCTGTTCTTTCAACTTAGTAAAAGTCACAGGGCATTTTTCTGAGTTCCTCTAATTTAGTAAAGGTTTTGGTGTAATTTTTTTCTGTTAATATAGACCAGTTAAAAGTTATAGTGTAAATTTTGTCAGGCGCCCTTAACTCATTAAAGGTTACAGTGCAAGTTTTACTAAGTTCCTATAACTTAGCAAAAGTTATAGTTTAAGTCAACCAAATCCATATGACTTATTGAGGGTCATTGTGTTGTTTGGCTAATTTGCTAAGTTCCTCTCAGGTATGTTCGTTCTGAGTGGAAGTAAGGAATTAAAATAAAACCTAAAACAGTTTTAGATATAGATAGATAATAAAATAGTATATTTTAAAAATGTACCATAAAGGAAAATAAACTCCAGAGACGATTAAAACAATCATGACTGATGACCAGCAAATGAAAAGCGAATAACTGCAAGAACGAAATGGATGAAAAACGACTTGTGTTAAAACCAGGATGGCGTCGTAAAACCGAGAGGGAACATTAGTAGTTTTACGAGGGCAAGTTAGGGTCAATAAAGGACTAAATGGTAGGATGAGGAAAGCATAGTTAGAGGGAAAAAAAGATACTTTATTTGAGGTGCAATTGCAAGACGGGAAGGGAAATTGCAGGTATATGAAGACGAAAGGAAGAGGAGTTTAATGAATAGAAGTTCGCAAGAGATAACAGGGCTTAGGTTGGAGTAGAGCAACGTTGGTCTGGATTGATAATTAGTGGATATAGTTTCAAATTGTTCCTGTGGTACGTTTGCGTTTATATATATATGTCATATGTTCTGGTGATTTAAATGTATATATATATATATATATATATATATATATATATATATATATATATATATATATATATATATATATATATATACATATATATATATATATATAATATCTATATATATATATATATATATATATATATATATATATTATATTATATGTATATATATATATATTATATATATATATATATTATATATATATATGATATATATATATTATATGTATATATATATATATATATATATATATATATATATAATATATATATATATATGTATAATATATTTTATATATATATCATATATATATATATATATGATGTCTATATATATATATATATATATATATATATATATATATATATATATATATATATATATATATATATATATGCATTTAGCACCACAATCTGAAAACCTTTATACATTTCTGTGTAATGAAATATAATGAGAGGGCTAAAGAAATCTTGAAAAACAATACCCAGTACCAGACAGAAAATAATTATTAAAAAATAATACATATAAACCACTTTTCCTGATCAAATCAAAGCACCCGGCAACTCAGTTAAAAAGAAGATGAGTAATTAAAAAAAAAATAATAAATAAATCCATTATTAACACGTTTCCGGTTCACACCACCACACAAATGCGCTGCTAATCCACCGAACGCATGAATTATCAATTATACATGATTATGAATTATACATGATTATCAATTATACGCGATTATCACTCGCACGTTTATACATGGCGTACAATTTTCACGGCAATACATTTCGTAATCTAATCTCTACCGGAAAGGAGATGAGAGAGAGGGGAGAGAGAGAGAGCAGATTGGAGTGGGGGATGTGGGAGAGACAAGAGAGAGAGAGAGAGGGGGGGGGGGAAGAGAGAGAGAGATAGAGCGGGGGAAGAGAGAGAGAGAGAGAGAGAGAGAGAGAGATGAATCTGAGTGAACTGTGGTAATAAATTTTAATTCTCTTGTCAAAGCTTTTCCCGATATTTAGGATTCGAGTTCGAGAGATTACGTCAGGAACTGGTGTAGTCGGTATCTTTGTGAATATGAATAACAGATGTGTTTTGCATTACAAATATATATCATTGATGAATGTGTTTATGCTAGGAACAGAGTAATAAACAAATTGCCTACGAATTTTTTAGTACAAACTGCCAATTATTATTCTTCAGCGTCTATGATTCTCAAGTTTGCTGAGTATAACAGTTCTTTGGTCGTCTTTTAAATTCCCTAAAAAAAATGTAAATGAAAATGTAAAATGACACAAAACACATCTTTGATAATCTCATCATAGGCAGGCATTGAAAGTCTCCGTGATACCAGACATTCTAAATCGTCCTAATGTGAAGAATCTCAGGGTTAAATTTTTCGTTTCTTTGAGTTTCTTAATTTATGACGATGACCTGGAATCTTTCTTTCGGGCAAAAGGTCACCCGCGGATCTTCAACGAAAGTAGTTCTCTTTTTTTTTTTTTTTTAAATCAAGACTCATTACAATTAAAGTACCATTACTTTTTTTCCTTCACAAAAGAATCTCCAAATCTCTTTTTATTTATTTTTTTTTTATTTTATTTTATTTTTCTTTTTTTGCGCTCGCGTATCTTTGTATCTCTCTAAAAAAAACAGAAAAATAGAAGAAAAATCTTCTCGGCTCATTTAAACACGAAAGACTTCTTCAGAGGTTTTAGCCATAAGAGAAATCTCAAGTTTCTTCTTCTTCTTCTTTTCTTCTTCTCTTCCCCAAAAGATATTCAGAGGCGCTTTCGAGTCAAATGGCGCTTCTTAGTCTCATGAATTTCTTCAGAGTATTGCGAAATCCTTCCAAAGTATATGACCTATTTCTTTGTCTATTAAATTTTCCGCTTTGTCATGGCACCCTGTAGCCTATGAGCACGATTCAGGAAAAGCTTCAGACTGCACAAGATTTTGTATGAATGCTCAGTCATAATTCCAAATTGAATCATTTTCGTTCCTTAGACTGAATTGTGGATCTTTCGAGATAGATCAGAAATAGAAGGTGGAATGTATTTTGATAAAAAAAAAAAAATCGTCTTGAAGAATGTCAGCTTATCTGTGTCGGTTGAGTTTTCATATATTGTTTACTTTGAGTCTAAGTAATATTTTATAAATATTTCTTATTAGAATCCGGTTACAGCCTTTCACTTAAATACTTTAAACAGTAATCAATCCCATCTCCAGACATTGCAATATTGGCTCAAGGATGATTGGGACTCATAAACGGTCAACTTGAGAGTCTATGTTGCAATATAAGATGCTTTTGGATATAAAACTTAAAGATTAAGTTAGATTATTCATTTTCTATTAACTCACAGAAGGACTATTATTTTTGTTCAGTTTTCTGGAAAAGAAAACTATTGAGATAGCTATTTGTCTGCCGGTCCGCACTTTTTCTGTCCACCCTCAGATCTTAAAAACCACTGAGGCTAGAGGGCTGCAAATTGGTATGTTGATTGCCCACCCTTCAATCATCAAACATACCAAATTGCAGTCCTCTAGCCTTAGTAGATTTTATTTTATGTAAGGTTAAAGTTAGCCATGATTGTTCGTCAGGCCACCACCACCACAAGTCCCAACCGGGCCGTGGCTGAATGGTTCATGGACTGTGATTATGAGTTTCTTGGGCCTTGGCTGAGAGCTTCATACAGAAAACTCGATTGCCCGGAAGTAACTTCGGCGGAATTTTTACTCCTCCTTTTTTTTTTTTTTTTTTTTTTGCGTCCGAGAGGCGAGTTTCCATCAACCGAGAATATCATTTAACACATCTTTTTGTCGCGACGTCGGACGGTTTAATCAGTTATTTTGCCAGCCGCGGATTCTCCTGACAACAATGAAATAACCGTGATTGATTGAAACATTCCCCCTCTCCCCCAACCCCCCTCCCGACTCACCCTCTGCTCCCCCATCAAAGTTTTTTTTCGCCCCCCAAGTTCCGCCCGACTCAATAAAACAACCTCTGAAATCTGGGAGCGAAGTCGTGAATCCGTGCATCGGAATTCGTCTTTATTTTGCGTTCTGAGAAATTGCCTCCAGTGTCTAAAAAAAAAATAATAAAATAAAATAAAATAAAATAAAAAATCTTGATTAAAATGACTTTTGTTCCTGATATTTCAGCTTGGTAACAAGGCAGCTGCGTCTTCCTTATGCATATGCGTTTAATTTAACGTTTTTTTTTTTATTTTTATTTTTATTTTGCAGGCAGGCAATTGCATTTGTGCATACGCATCTGGTCTCTCTCGACGTTGCTAGTGGATTTTTTTTTATTTTGCAAGTAAATATTTCTTATTACTTCAGTCAAGATATTTTTTCTCATTTTATCATTGCTTATGTAAGTAATTATTTCTTATAACTTTTTAGTAAATATTTCTTATTACTTTCACAATCTACATATTTTTTTCCTCGTTTTATAATTGCTTGTGTAAGTAATTATTTCTTATTACTTTATAGTAAATATTCCTTATTGCTTTCACATTCTAGATATTTTTTTTATCTTTTTATCGTTGCTTATGTAAGTAATTATTTCTTATTACTTTTTTGTTAATATTTGTTATTACTCTCACAGTCTAGATATTTTTTCTCCTTTTATAAGTGCTCACTTAAGTAATTACTTCTTATTACTTTTTAGTAAACATTTCTTATTACTTTCACATTCTAGATATTTTTTTATCTTTTTATCATTGCTTATGTAAGTAATTATTTCGTATTACTTTTTTTTAATATTTCTTATTACTTTCAGTCTAGACATATTTCTCATTTTATAATTGCTTATGTAAGTAATTATTTCTTATTACTTTATAGTAAATATTTCTTATTACTTTCACAGTCTACATTTTTTTCCTCATTTTATAATTGCTTATGTAATTATTTCTTATTACTCTCACAGTCTAGATATATTTTTTCTTCATTTTATATTTGCTTATGTAAGTAATTATTTCTTATTACTTTTTTGTTAATATTTCTTATTACTTTCGCAGTGTAGATATTTTTTTCTGATTTTATAAGTGCTTATGTAAGTAATTATTTCTTATTACTTACACAGTTTAGATATTTTTCCTCGTTTTATCATTGCTTATGTAATTAATTAATTCTTATATTTTTTTAACGTCTGGATTTTTATCATCTTTGAGTTGCGTTGAGAATATGCTATGTCATTTTTATTGTGAATGTAATCTATACTTTCACAGACACGCTGACACCTCTCTCTCTCTCTCTCTCGACAGTCCAGTGGAATGAGTGAAGTCTGAGATATTAGATACTGTCGGCGGGACGGAGGTTCGAGTCCGCCAGTTGATTAATATATATATATATATATATATATATATATATAATATATATATATATAATATATACATATATCTATAATATATAACTACATATATATATATATATATATATATATATATATATATGTGTGTGTGTGTGTGTGTGTGTGTGTGTGTGTGTGTGTGTGGTGTGTAATGGAGGATATTTCCTTCCTTATTATTCATTTGGTAAACGTGTAACTCGAGCGTCAAGGCAAACCACAAACAAACCTCTCTTTCTCTCTCTCTCTCCACCGTAACAGGTAGTCAAAATGAGAGAGTTGCATTATAAAAGATACATTTATTAACAATGAATATATAATGAATCAATTCAATTAAAACCCAACAGTAAAATATCTGAATAGTAATTAGTCACCAAAATTCTATTTCCCCCATCGGACTCCCTCTCAGTTCCCCCATTGCCAGAACCGTCTGTTTCAAAGACACAGAACTCATCCCATAAGTACACACACAGTTTAACAATCAGAGACTAAAGATTGGATATCATTATAAAAATGCCAAATAGATAACAAGGCCAGTCTTCGGCTAAAACACTTCAACACTAACCCAAGCAGCCGGACTATTTCGCACACTTAATAAAAAACCACTTCGGAGAGCACCACGGCATCCTGCCTTTCTTCCAAGACGCCTCTATCAAAATCCCCCATAGACTTGGGT
>NC_061101.1:989437-991937 GCF_015104395.2 Macrobrachium nipponense | reverse complement strand
TTCCTTGGTGTTTCTCGTCTCGTAGTCATCTTAAAAAGCATCCATTCGTCTCCGGTCCCAATTCAAACAACCTTTCAATCTACATAAAATGAGACGGCGCACTGTGCTCATAGATGAAACGCCCCGTGATGTTCGTGCCGACGTCTCATTTCAATATATTTTTGAAGAAGGTTCAAACGTACTCTATTTCCTCGGTTTTGGGAGCTCGCCTTCCTTCCATTACCCCCGTTTGTTTTGATGATAAACAGATCACCAAATATATACTCTTGGTGGGGGAGCATAGTCAGTTAAAACATATTTGTCGATCTTATTAGGATGCACAAAGGGAATTCCTATGAATAGTTCCGCCCTTGACGAGAATATTGATGTTGGTTATACAAATTACTTGGAGTAAGGATCCCGCCTTTCTGTGTGAAGAGGTGAGTGACCTCTTTATAGTCTGGCTGTCTACATATTCGTCCGAGGACCTCGAGGTCATGACCTCGATTCCTGGGGTTGCAGGAGTGCTTTGGGATTTTTTTTTTAAGAAGGGAGTTTTTGATCTAGTTATTGGTCATGCACGGAGGGTTTTAACTTGGAATGATGTGTATGGAGCTAGCAGATTTATTTTAAAGAAATTGACAGGAACCCGGGCCCAGTTCTCTCTCTCTCTCTCTCTCTCTCTCTCTCTCTCTATTAAGACACTCACTCGCAATATTTGATGAAAAAATATGACTTAATATTAAATTTATTCATCAATTCACTCAGAATTTGCAAGAAAAATCAAGTGATATGCAATCTGTTAAAACATTCACTCGCAATATTTTATAAAAGAAAATGACGTGATATTAAATTTATTCATAAATTCACTCGTAATTTTCAATAAAAATTACGTGATATTCAATCTGTTCAGAAATCCACTGGCAATTGTTTATAAAATATGAGGTGAAGTTCAATTTATTCACAAATTCACTCGTAATTTTCAATAAAAAATCACGTGATATTCAATCTGTTCGGAAATCCACTCACAAATTGTTTTAAAAAAAATGAGGTGGAAATTCACTTTATTCACAAATTCACTCGAATTTTCAAGAAACATCACGTGATATTCAATCTGTTCAGATATCCAGTCACAAATTGTTTATAAAAAAAATGAGGTGAAATTCACTTTATTCACAAATTCACTCGTAATTTTCAATAAAACTCACGTGATATTCAATCTGTTAAGAAATCCACTCACAAATTGTTTATAAAAAAATGAGGTGAAATTCAATTTATTCACAAATTCAAAAGTGAGCACACCGTCTTGCGCGATCTTGCCCAAGAGCACCCTTCCATTTGCCGGATTAGATTTCTCTTAAGAAACTTCCTCTTACGGAGACCAGGGGCTCAGGAAACGGCTTTAAAACTTGTCCTGACAGAAAGTCTGCTAACTTAATGTCGTCGCGACGAAACCATCGAGAAAAAAATGTTCTTAATTCTTTATAAACTTATTCAAATGCGCAGTTGGACGTTGAGACACCCTGAGGATTTTGCGCAGCTGAAACTTCTTCAAAAGTTTTGGCCAAGATGCAAAGCAACACTGCCCTTGTAGCAAGTCTCTCCTTGTATTTCAGTATTTTACTTATATTTATATCTGTTTATTTATCAGTTTTTTATTTTTTTTTTCTCTTTTTCCAGCTGATCTCTTCTTTCTGTATTTCCTATTCCTTTCTGTTGTGTCTTTCAAATGAAGACCGTCTTCTTTGGAAGGCTGAATTTCGAGTCAGTGGCTCCTGTGGGATTGGTCCATATGAACAATGTTCGTGTTCTGAATGATAATAATAATAATAATAATAATAATAATAATAATAATAATAATAATAATAATAATAATAATAATAATATATAGTTTTTATATATATATATATATATATATATATATATATATATCTATATATATATATATATATATATATATATATGTATACATACATATATATATATATATATATATATATATATATATATATATATATATATATATATATATATATATATATATAAAATAAAAGTCATATCACATTACCGTGATTCATATACATATATCGAGCTACAAATGTCCTTTAATATCTAGTTCGCTCTACCTCGGAATTAATATATTTTTCATATATGTTTAACAGAAGGGGAATTTTTGTTTTAGGCGATAATAGAATTGCCGGCCGACGGGCACGGACCATCGAAATCTTCAATTTCAGGACTGGCAGTGAAGCCTTAGCCCACCCCGTCACCGCCGTCGGCCGGCAATTCTATAATCGCCTAAAAAATTCCCCTTTGTTAAAATATATGAAAAATATTAATTCCGAGGTCGAGCGAATTAGATATTTATAGGACATTTGTAGCTCGATATATATATATATATATATATATATATATATATATATATATATATATATATATATATATATATATATATATATATTTTATTTATTTATTTTGTAGAAGACCCTCTTCTAGGCAAATGCTGTTTAAAGAGAATGGC
>NC_061101.1:985112-988937 GCF_015104395.2 Macrobrachium nipponense | reverse complement strand
CGATGCATAAACTGTTTTGGGTCACTTTGCTTTTGTGTTCTGACCCAAAATCCATTGTTTTTTGTTAAAAAAATGTAAATTTCTTTTGTAACCTGGACGAACGGAAGTTGAAGCCATTATATATCAAGAGATACGTTTTATAAACTCTGGTCTAAGTGTGTTTTTGAAAAATGAGACTATTTCGTTTATTATCCAAAGTAACTAACATTGAAACCATCTCATATCTGGAGATACGTTTTATAACTCGGAATCTATCCCTGCTGGTTTGGGAAGATGACTAAAGAAAGTTACAGTTATAACTAAATGTTTTGAGTTAAAAAAAATTTATTAATTCGTTTTTCGACCAAAAGTGAAAATTATGATATATTAGAAAGTGTATTTGATAACTTGAATCACACCTTTACTTGCTCGGAACTTGTACTGTAGTAGGTCAGTTATAATAATAATAATAATAATAATAATAATAATATAATAATAATAATAATAATAATAATAATAATAAATGATAATAATAATAGTAAAAATAATCAATAACAGTAATAATAATAATAATAATAATAATATAATAATAATAACTAATAATAATAATAATAATAATAATAATAATAATAATACGGTTTTTAAAAACGAAAAAGGACTGAACATTATTTGCATCCAGCAACAGTATCATTTATAAAGTATCAGCTATTTCATTAAATACTAAAACCTATATGGTGTATATATATATATATATATATATATTATATATATATATATAGATATATATATATATAGAAATTCATATATGTATACTATTTATATAAATATATATAATTTATATGTGTACACGTGTATCATTGCCTGAAAATACCTTATAATTGCCCATTAAATTCGAGAGAGATTGCAATCTCCCATTCAAAACAGTAAAAGACGAAGTACTACATTCTTAACCAGTCTCTCATTGGGCAATATTGTTAGGAGAAAAAAAAAAATATTGGAACATAAACAACGACGTGAGAAAACTGACACGATACCCATCTCATTATTGGATTCTCATAAAGCCACTGATATAATCGTTCGTGGATTCCAATTTTTGTTTACAGCGACCTAATTGAGTAATACTGGAGTCTGTCCTTAATTGATTTACGTGTTTTTTTTTTTCGTTTGTACTTCGTTTGATGTACAAGTAAATGCAAATGAGAAGAGGTCTTGTATTCTAATTTTTTTTATTTGTTTACTGAAGAAGTAGACACGAATGAGAGAAATATTTGCATTTTCATTATTGGCACTTATCTCTCCTCTATTTTCCTTTGGTATATTATTTTGTATCTCGTTTTAGCGACGATTCCGCAGAATCTGGAATGGGAATTGAAACTAATGCAAAAATGTTATATATTATGATTATCATATTCCTGCTACTTGGATTTTATGCACTCTCTTCGTATTGCTACGAGACGGAGAATTGATTAGAATAATATTTATATATGAACATATAAACGTTAAAAGCTTCGGGTTACATTCAGTCATATTTACCTTACATGTTTAATAAGTGGATACCTATAAATGTTCTATTTACTCATTCGATCTGAAATGGAAGGAAAGGAAGGAAAAGTAGGTAGGGTATCAAGTACTCTATATGATACAAACTTTTCTATTTAATTCTTAGTCTTCATTATGTCTTTGAAGAGTTTCCTCTTTATATCATGTTCAGCCATATTACCTTATCATTTCGTCAATGATTATTTAGTAATTTGAGACGAACAATCTAGCTGTTCACCAATGAATACATATCTATACGTGTATATATATATATATATATATATATATATATATATATATATATATATATATATAATATATATATATATATATATATATATATATAAACATATTTGTATATACACACATACATATATATGTTTGAGTTAAGCTACGATTATCCTTTAATATCCAATTCGCCCCCTCATGATGACCAAGTCGGTAAAGACGTCACTGAAGTCCTGATTTCTCCTCTGTGCGCTGGTTTCGAATCCACGAGAGGACGAAATTATTATCAACAAAAAACAATTCCCATTCGGTTAACAAACTTGAAAATACATTAATACCGAGGTAGAGAGATATTAAAGGACATGAGCTTAATGCATGTATATGAATGACGGTGATGTGATAGGAATTCATACATACACACACACACACACACACACACACACACACACACACATATATATATATATATAGATATATATATATATATATATATATATACTATATATATATATACACATACATACATACATACATACATACATAATACATACGTACGATTAAATGGATTGAATCACGATCCATTCCCCAAATTCAATTACCCAGTCCAGTAATGCCGACAAAGGCCTACATAGTTTTGAACTTACGTAGGTAAGACGAAGAGACACTAAGAAAAAAAAAAAAAGAAGTAGTTCTAGAGAATGCGATGGAAGACATTAATTCATTTTCGAGAAACCCGGAAAAGACGAACTTGGAACTAAACTATTAACTAACTCCCAAGTTTTCAGAGTGAGAAGGATGGGAAGGAGGGTTTTTTTTTGGAGGGGGGTAAGGGCGGTAGGGGGAGGGGGAGGGGTAAGGGAAGGAGTTATTTTTCTTGCTCTCCTTGTCTACCTAGTTCCCTCACAAAGTTTTTACGAGTTTTATTTTTTTTTTTTTTTTACTGTAAGAGAATCGGAAATAAGAAACATTGCTTATCGTACGCGGAGCATGTTTAGTTATATATATATATATATATATATATATATATATATATATATAATATATATATATATATATATATATATATATATAACTAATGTTAATGTAGTGTTCTCTTATAACAATACCATTAAAGATATGCTAATTAAGAATAGTCCCCGTAACAAATAACAACATCATTTACAAAATTCCTTGTAAGGATTGCCCATCGTTTTACGTTGGTCAGTCTAGTAAGAATTTATGTGTTCGGGTTAAGCAGCATATGTATTCAGTTAGAACAGCCCAGACTTCAAATGCACTGTTTATCCATCTGAGTGAAAAATCTCATTGTATTAATTGGGGTGATACCTCGGTAATTGCTAGATCTAATGATTATTGTTTTCAAGAAATTTACTGGAATCGGCAATTATACAAATCACTAATAAAAACAACCTAAATCTTAGTTTGGGAATATACCATTTGGACCCATATATTTGTAAGATGTTTATGAAGAACCTCAAAATAAATGAACAACTAACAAATTAGTCCCACATGTATATAGTTATTAATTCTCTCTCTCTCTCTCTCTCTCTCTCTCTCTCTCTCTCTCTCTCTCTCTCTCTCTGTCTCTCTCTCTCTTCTCTCTCTCTCTCTTTCTCTCTCTCTCTCTCTCTCTCTCTCTCTCTCTCTCTCTCTCTCTCTGGTTCGATATTTTCTCTCTCCCTCTTTCTCTTGCTCGATATATATATATATATTTATATTTTCTTTCGTCTTTTCATTAATAATAATTTTTGTTGGGAAAGTTTGTGTAAAAATTCATGATATTAATTGTATATGCTCCGTGTTGTTTTCAAAATGTACTGTTTTCTGGAAGAATCACTTGTTTACCGCGGGTATCCTTCAGGGTGTGGCTAGCCTATGACTCCTCCTCCTCTCTGTAGAGTGAAAATCGCCCTTATGGCTAATTTGGTAGTGTCAGTTTGTATATTAAGCCTTCTTTTGACTATGGTGTTCTTTGTAAAACCAGTATGCCTCAGTAAAGGGGTCGAATACCGGAAAGAAATACTCGGCCAACTCGTTTTTTCATTTTTTTCCTTCGTGGCAAAAAAACCTTTATTTATA
>NC_061101.1:967612-982612 GCF_015104395.2 Macrobrachium nipponense | reverse complement strand
AATAACAGACCTCACTCCTCTCCAGGTCACTTCATATGAACTTTCAGGCCAAAACATCAGGCCAATGTAGTATCAGGTGGGCGGACAAAAATAAAAATAAAAAAAAGGTGGCATGAAAAGTGCAAAGTGCCAAAACATAACACAACATTTATTGGATGGGTGGCGTTAGCAAGTGCTACCATCGGTAAATAAAAAAAAGGTTAAAAAAAAGCTTTTATCTGAAGTTAAATGTTAAAAGGAAAGTTAAAATTCAGGTCTGAACAAAGCATCTTGCTGTTAAACTAAATGATTCTCGGTGGTAGGTCAATTCGCATTTACTTTGTTCTTTCACTTTGGGGAAGTAGCTTTGGTGAAAGGCTTCACCTGGTTTATGATTGCACCTAATTTCAAAAAAATTATTGATCTTTTTTTATTTCTTTTTAATTTACGAAAATTCAAGGTCCTGGTACTATATATATATAGGTTGCTGGGTATATTTATGAAGAGAATGATGTGAATGCTTTTACTCTCTCTCTCTCTCTCTCTCTCTCTCTCTCTCATATATATAGTATATATATATATATATATATATATATATATATATATATATTATATAATATATATATATATATATATATCCTATATATTTTATACCCGGAAGTTAAAAATATATATTTCTTCGCGACCAAAATAAAAGAATAAAGGAAAAAAAAATATGTATCTTCGACGTATTTTATAACCGGAAGCTTAAATAGCATATTTTACCTCGGCGCATTACTTCCAAAACGACAACCCTGACTCTCCGACTACCAGCGACCACTTCCGGCCTCATTCAGAATTCATCGGAATAATCCAAGCCCCGCAGAAGACAAAGCTGGGACGCTCTCTCAGACGTTCATATACTAATTCTTCAGGAAACTCGCGAAGCATACCCAGCGCTCGGGGGAGCATTCGCGTATTCTCATTTCGTGCGAATTCTGTTTGACTTTTCCCCTTGTGTCCACAACTTGCTGGGGTGGCGGGGGGAGTTGGCGGTCCAAATGATGTCATGGTGAGGGGGGGGGGGGGGGGGCGCGTTTCAAGCGGCCAGGATGTTCATTTTTCGGGGGTTAACGAAACGGAAGACTTGCCGAGGTAAATAGAGTTCGTCGAGCTCCGGACAGAAGTACTGACTGGCTGAAGGTATGGAGAGAATTCAAGTTGTAATAACTTTATTTTAAGGTTTGTTTACATGTGCTTACTTAGACAGTCATGTGATTTAGTTTACAGTTTGATAATGATGATATCTGCATGTTTGATGCATTGCCAAGTCTTTTTGTGTTAGAGAGAATTGTGTAGATAATGAGCAAAAAAGTCTGCATTTTCCTTTATTGTAAAAACATTCTTTCTCATATACTGTATATATATATATATATATATATATATATATATATATATATATATATATATATATATATATATATATATATATATATTGCATCTTTTTTGTTGCCTAGTGACAAAATAAGGAACAAGAGACGTCAGGATGATGCAGAAAAAATTGCTGTACAAATGATTATTATTCCTGCAAGATTGGGAAAGGCCATATTTTGATAGCGAGAGAGAGAGAGAGAGAGAGAGAGAGAGAGAGAGAGAGTGAGAGAGAGAGAGAGAGAGCATGCATCTTTGCAGAAATGTACATTTTAATCTGTGTTATTATCAATTTCACCTTTCCCTTTATATAACCATCAAATAATTATTCATCCTCTTTCTCTCTCTCTCTCTCTCTCTCTCTCTCTCTCTCTCTCCTTTCTCTCGCGATCAGGAAGGCGCCAACGCTTGGAGAGGGGGATGGGTAGGGGTTGGGGGGGAGGGGATGTTGGAGGGGGTCGTTATGGGAAGGAGAAAAGATAAGGCCTCTCTGTAGTTTCTACAGGAAAATGTTCATACAAAGTTTTAATGCCCCGTTCACTCAGTTATAACCTCAGGACCTCTTCTAATTCGGTAGATCCTCGGTAGGGGAATTTTTCTTTCCTTTTTCCTAACGATGTCTGAGACCAACTGAAAGGAAGGAGGGGCACGTCAGTTTACTTCCTGGGTTCTCTCTCTCTCTCTCTCTCTCTCTCTCTCTCTCTCTTCCCTCTCTCTTTTTTTGTGTCGATTTTATATACCTTCATTATTTTTGTGATTTTTTTCTTTAATTT
The DNA here is from genome assembly GCF_015104395.2 of Macrobrachium nipponense. Taxonomy (NCBI): domain Eukaryota; kingdom Metazoa; phylum Arthropoda; class Malacostraca; order Decapoda; family Palaemonidae; genus Macrobrachium; species Macrobrachium nipponense. The sequence continues at coordinate 980,450 of NC_061101.1, read as the reverse complement.
TGGCTTTCTTTGTGACTCGCCTTTTTCTCTCTCTCTCTCTCTCTCTCCTTTGTTTTGTTGTGTCGATTTTATACATTTTCTTTATTTTTGTGACTTTGATTTTTGGTTTTCTTTGTGACTCTCTCTCTCTCTCTCTCTCTCTCTCTCTCTCTCTCTCTCTCTCTCTCTCCTTTGTTTTGTTGTGTCAATTTTATACATTTTCTTAATTTTGTGACTTTGATTTTTGGTTTTCTTTGTGACTCTCTCTCTCTCTCTCTCTCTCTCTCTCTCTCTCTCTCTCTCTCTCTCTCTCTCTCTTTTATTGCATAGATTCTACATACTTTCACTCTTTCTCTGATCTTTTATTTTTGCGTTTTCTTGATTGACAGTCTTCTTGCTTCATAACTTTTTAAAATAATCTTTTAATTGCATCTTCCTTTCTTCTGTTATATATTCACTTATCACGTTTGTTAAGTAACCTCCTTCCCATTTTCTGTGTCTCACCCATTTTCTGGGTAATCCCCATCTTCTATGCCTCTCATTTTCTATATCCTTCCCCCAAGAAAAAAAAAAAAAGTAGGCCTAAGGCATTCACCTCAGGCCTCTTGAATTAGAATTATTATTTTTTTTTCTGGACAGGTCTTTGTTTACCAAAGGACCCATAAAACAAAAGACTGTAGTCTTATACAATTTCTGGAGTAACGAATTTATGAAGAGAGGGGATTCTTGTCCCACTACCCAGCCAGATTACTTTTATGGAAGCTGCTAAAAATACTGTTTCCATATCCACTTGTGTGTGTGTACAGAGAGAGAGAGAGAGAGAGAGAGAGAGAGAGAGAGAGAGAGAGAGAGAGAATTTTAATTGTATTTGCTTGTAATTCTACTTTGATACCAATAGGTTTTCATCTTGAGAGCTTCTTCTAGAGAGAGAGAGAGAGAGAGAGAGAGAGAGAGAGAGAGAGAGTGAGTCTTCTTATCACACCACTTCTTGTAACCATCTTCCACAGTGTCCAGGTTAAAGGTCTCTCACCTTTAAGAAAAGAGAGAAAAGGCCTGGTTTTGCTTGTTCCTCTCTCTCTCTCTCTCTCTCTCTCTCTCTCTCTCTCTCTCTCTCTCTCTCTGTGTTTGTGTCAGTGTAAGTTAGTGTTGATGGGAATATGTAATATCTGATGGTGTGTTTGTGCATTTATTCTGTTTGTGTATTTATGTTCCAGTTGCGTTTCTTGAGACATTAGAATTCTGTCATTGGATTTATTATAAGATTTAGTCGATACAGAACAACATATGAATCTTTATTTATATTACAAAATAAGTTTAGTTTATAAATTGCTCTTTCCAGAGTCCAGTCAAGACGATAATCTCACTGTAAGATCATTTTGGGTCACCAGTTAATTAAAAGCGTAAGTAATCAACTTACGTTTGTTTTTGTAAGTTTTCTTTGAGATCTTATTCTTCAAGAATGACTTGAATGATTTATTACCATCTTGCTATCTTTCACTGTGCACTTCACAAGCAGGGAACAATCTGGGGAGGTGATGATGATAATTCTCCACTGAATTAAAAAGAATAGTGAACATGTCCTCCAAAGATGGAAAATGGAGAGAGTGAAAATATTGTCAAGATGATAAAGTCTTTTCATTTATAGAACGAAAATGCTTCTGTTGATGAATATAAAAAGATTTGAAAGACATATAAAATGTGATATTGCATATAGTTGCTTTATAGTTACTGTCCCTATAGAATTGCTCACAGAAGTGACATTTGATGAAGTAAATTTGACAATTTACCCAAACGATTGAAGATGGGATGAAACGAAACCAGATACCAGCGTAAATCTGCCTGTGCTTTGGAATCTGAAACTTAGCTCGCGTCAGGCCCAGGATGACAAGGAGGTTTTGTACCCCAAGTATCGACGCACTTGAGTCTTAAGGAAATATCAAACCATCCCTGATCTGAGTTTTGTACCCAAAGAACTGAGACCTTATAATCTTAAGGAGACACGTAATCGTCCGTGATCTGAGTTTTCTAGTGACAAGATTCAGTTTAAACAAAAATGCCAAACCTCTCAAGATAACTGGATACAGTTTAAACAAAGGATTTTAGCTGAAGTATCGTCAGGCATCTTTGATTTTAAGGGGTTTGAGAGAGAGAGAGAGAGAGAGAGAGAGAGAGAGAGAGAGAGAGAGAGAGAGAGAGAGAGGATGATACGGACGAAACAACAATTCCATAATAACTGTTTGCATAGGAAATATATATCGAAAGTAAACATAAATCGTTGCTTGGTTTTGAAAATGTTCATTGGGAAAACCAAACACTTAGAGAGAGAGAGAGAGAGAGAGAGAGAGAGAGAGAGAGAGAGAGAAAATATATATATATATATATATATATATATATATATATTATATATATATATAGACAGAGAGAGAGAGAGAGAGAGAGAGAGAGAGAGAGAGAAACTGCAAATTCAAATGCAATTGCCAACATAAATACGACCTCGTCATTCTCCTCTGCAGCATCCAGCCTGATTCATCCCATTCACGACGTCCCCAGCAGCCGTCATTCACTGAACAATAATATCTAATTAAACACTTTGACGTTACTGTAGGGAGGAATTTCACATTTGGGGTTTCGCATTTATGGTTTCACATTTGGGTTGTCTAATGATACCCTAGGGTTCTGATGCTGTGTTGGGGTGTTGGTCAACGTTTCTCCCCACTGGTTTACAGACCAGCACAGTAATGCAAATGTATTTGATTTTGCGTCCCTATTTTCATGGGTTCGTTTTTCAAGAAAAGGGGGCGTGGCTGCCTTTCGTTTTGACAGTTTTTAATTTTTTTTATAAAGTAATTGGTAATTTTTTTACTGGTTTTCTTTCTGTTTTTCAACGAATTCATTCTTTTGTTTATTTTTTTTAATGTTTTATTTTGATAAGGTGCTGTTTTCTATTTTTTTTCGATTTTTCACCTGAACCGTTTTTGAAAAAAAATTGTTCTTATGCGTTTAACAAAGAACTTTGATAAATGTAGTTCCTCGTATTTACTTTAACAAGAGGTATTAAACCGCCCAGAACATAATTATGATATCAATCCAAAATACTATTTTATGATTTCAGACATTAGCCAACGCCTGAATAATCAAAAGCCAATCTCAAAACATCAGAATTTCAATATCAATTCGTAAAGATCACCCTCTTTTTGTATTATCTGCCCACCAAATACTTTCTAAAAAACAATGACTCAATTATCCTTCCGATCTTTAATCATAGGACGCTAAATACATTTTTTAACACGTTTATAAGCATTTCAGACCAATGGGTAACTATTCATGTTTAAGTCAATACATTAACTCAACTCTTCTTTTGAGTGAATGAGCTAAATAGTAGTATGTCCCTCGCAATCCAGCTGATACTGTTTTCATTCATCTAGTTACTACATGCCTATGATTTCTAGGTATACCATCTGTCTATGTTTAGTCTTAAGGAGAGGCGAGACAGAATCACAGCCAGTTGTCCTGGAACCGTGGTGAGAGACTGCATATTCCGATGATGGAACTTTTTCTAGGTTTGAAATTTGGTTTCTTGTGAGATGAGACTTCTAAGAAGGCATTCCAAGTCGGATAAACATCATTTGCATTCCTTGTGCTGGCAAAGCAATGCTTTTGAGAGCTCTCTCTCTCTCTCTCTCTCTCTCTCTCTCTCTCTCTCTCATCCTCATAGCAGAATTGGTTAATTTATCAATTTGTTGTAAATTCGTCGTTTTTGGCAATAAATTTCTCATTCGTCAAGAGTTAATTACATCGAATATTGGCCATGTGTTTTAAATAAATATTATAACCTTTAAACGATAGAATGATGTGCTTTCTCCACCCACTAGTCTCCAAGGAAGAGAATTAATAAAAAAAAAAGAAAAAAAGACCTCCCACGTCATCACATAATACTTGACGAAAACATTTTGCGACCATTCGTCTGATCTATCAATAATTGATAAATGCCTCGGCTTCGGGAGAACATAAAATGATGAACGGCATTTCATAATTCAGCTCCACCAGTTTGGCAGGTTGCCCCAAATGGAATAAAACGGCCGCTTCAGTCATCATTAATTTAAAAGTCATTTTGGTAGCTGTGATTTTTAAGATTTCTCCCTAATCCGTGGGGGGTCATTAGTTAAGTCTAACCGAAGACAGACTGAGTGGGCTGTGTTGCCTCTCGGTTGACACTTCATTCAATTATTGACTGTCTCATTTATTTATCTCTTCATATTTTTATTTATTAATTTATCTTTTTTTTATTTTTATTTTTTTAGTAACCGATCTCTTCTCCCTGTGTTTTCCATTAGTTTCTGTTACTCATTGCGAATGAATACCCAGTAATAATAATAATAATAATAATAATAATAATAATAATAATAATAATAATAATAATAGTAGAATACATAATGAAAAATAAATACTACTACTACTACTACTACTACTACTACTACTACTACTACTACTACTACTAATAATAATAATAATAATAATAATAATGATAATAATAATAATAATGATAATGATAATGATAATACTAAATACTTGGATAAGGTAGGAATTACTGTCTATGTCTACTTTCGAGAATCATTTTAAAGTAACTGAATTAGTGGAGTATTTTATGGAATTTTCTAAAGACGGCATAATACATCTGCTTACGTATCTGAAGACGCGTTTGTAAGTAACTGAATTAACGACATATTTTACACAACAGCTTAAAGGTTAAATGAAATATCCACTAACATCTTTCACCATCACAAGATCTACCTTTTCATCAGCAATTCTCATACGAACAGATTAGCATAACCCGGAAGACAGGCATTTTAAATCCCGGGGGTTGGGGGTGAAGGGTAGGGGAGGAAGGAAGGAAGAAATAAGACCATCTCCATTTGACGACGACGTAACCTAATTCAATCTCATTACAGATTCGGATTGAAGTCTACGTATGGTTTCTGTACTCTCTTCTTCTTCTTCTTCTGAAATCGGCCCATGTCGTTTTTATTTTCCTGTTAAAGAAAGCTATTGAGATGGCTATTTGTTTGTCCGTCCTCACTTTTTCCCTCCGCCCTTGTTCTCAAAAAAACAATTGAGGCTAGATGGCAGCAAATTGGTAAGTTGATCATCTACCCTCCAATCATCAGACATACCAAATTGCAGCTCTCTAGCCTCGGTCGTTATTATTTTATTTAAGGTTAAAGTTGGCCGTATTCGTGCGTCTGGCAACGGCATAGGCCAGGCCACCGAAAGATAGACCTGTTTTCGTTGGTCTTGATAATAAGCTGTAGTACAGAAGACTCGATTGTATTACCGTGAAGACTTACGACCTTCTCCGGAACTGGAGCTTCAGCCAATTCATATCTAATTATTTAATCTTTCGGGTAGCGCGGGAAATTGAAGACCTCTCTCTCTCTCTCTCTCTCTCTCTCTCTCTCTCTCTCTCTCTCTCCGGGCAATCTCATTAGATCTGAAGTGGGATGAATGTACGGGGACAATATCAGATTATACCCGATTTCCTCCTTAATTCATTCTCTATGGAAGAAAGAAGGGAATCGTTCCGTGAAATGAGATGAGTTATGAAATGACTGTTCAGTTGGGATGATTATGGAAGATCAGGTTTGGGACAAAAACGTCTCAAGTCTTAAAACGGAAAGCGGCTGATTACTATGCTTCGAAAATTGGTATTGCGTAATTTCGCAGGATTTTTTCTTCTTCTTGTATAGATTCTCTGTCCTTCTCTCTGTAGTGTTTAAATGTTCCTCCTGCTAAGAAGGATTGATATATCCATAAATATAGTTTCTCTCTGTAATGTTTAAATGTATATCTTACTCAGAAGGGTTTGATATATCCATAAATAACTCTTCTCTCTGTAATGTTTGGAAGTATATCCTACTGAAAAGGGTTGATATATCCACAAATATATTTTCTCTCTGTAATGTTTAAAAGTATTTCCTGCTGAAAAGGGTTCATATATCCACAAATATATTTTCTCTCTGTAATGTTTAAATGTATTCCTGATGAAAATGGTTGATATATCCACAAATAACGCTTCTCTCTGTAATGTTTAAATGTATATCCTGCTGGAAAGCGTTGATATATCCATAAATATAGTTTCTTTCTGTAATGTTTAAATGTACTTCCTGCTTAAAAGGGTTCATATATCCACAAATATATTTTCTCTCTGTAATGTTTAAATGTACTTCTTGCTGAAAAGGGTTCATATATCCACAAATATATTTTCTCTCTGTAATGTTTAAATGTACTTCCTGCTGAAAAGGGTTCATATATCCACAAATATATTTTCTCTCTGCAAAGTTTAAATGTATTTCCTGCTGAAAATGGTTGATACATTCATAAAATAATATCCCATCCCTAATATTTTCATCTCTGAAGAAAGACTGACCAAACGCATTCGCAGTCATTTGAAATCTGAAGCCTAAATCATGTAATGAACGAACCCAGTTTGTAATCCACTGAAAGGTCTTTGGGGGTATCGCGTTCATAAAATATTCTTTCCAGCTCAGATTTGTTCATAGCTATTGACACGGTTACGTACGACGCGAAAGTCTAAACCCTCCCCCCCCCCCCCCCCCCCACCCCCCCCCCCCCCCCCCCCGTGCAATAAGCCGATTATGTGCTCAGGAAAGCACAGAGGCACTTTTGTCGAAAAGTGGCTCTGCAAAACTAAAAGTAACTTTGTAAGCTTTACATTCACTTACTTTTATCACAATGACTTTATAAGTAAAGGGTAAAAAAAGCTTAAGTTGTGCTTTGATATGAATATGGGATTATTTATGTTTATTCATTTGTTAATTCGTTTTTTCTTTTCTAATGGTTGATCTCTCATTGCTGTAGTTCCTGTTACCTTATGTAACCTCTTTCAAATAAACACTGTTTATTCATCTTCTGAATAATAATAATAATAATAATAAAATAATAATAATAATAATAATAATAATAATAATAATAATAATAATAATAATAATATAAAATCTTCCTATTAGCTGCTTTGTACAGTCATTTCCTTTTCATTTGCCCCCAAGAATTTTTTGTAATGGGTACAAAACCTTTCTCTCTCTCTCTCTCTCTCTCTCTCTCTCTCTCTCTCTCTCTCTCTCTCTGTCTGTCTGTCTCTCTCTCTCTCTCTGTACAGCATCTCGAACAGAACAGATAGCAACGGGTATCGACTACAAATCCTTTTTCACAAAACTCATGATGTACAAATAGGAATTAATAGTGTACTACTTTTAAATCAAAAGTCATTCGTGATTTCAAACAGAATATTTTATGTAAAATCAGGATTTTAACTGTTTCACTTTTCAGTCCATTTTGGCAACAGGCATAGAACATATTGCAATTTACATCCCGCTGCCTTGGGCTAAAGTACGTTCCGTTTTTTGAACTTTTAATCCACGCCCGACCATCTCTCTCCTCTCTCTCTCTCTCTCTCTCTCTCTCTCTCTCACTTCCCCCGTGTAAATTACGTGATACAAGCGGAAAATTTTTAATTAAAAGAGAAACCGAAATATTACTTGCACTGCATCTCTCCATTACGAAATTTTGTGAAAACTCTTTTGTCGTGGGAAAAACTCCTTTAGTTCTTCTATAAAATCCATTCAATTTTATATTTTACTGGATAATGAAACCTTCAAGATGACAGTCAGTAATGTAAGTGACTGCTGGGTAAATAGTTAGTTAGTTGTACTCGACAGTTGAAGTAACTTTAAGGCTTAATTATACTTTGTAAGTATTTCTGGATTCTCTCTAAGAGGTGCGTGCTCTTCCTAATGGCTTTTGCTGTTCGCAGTTATTTTTTTTATTAAGCTAGCACACACGCACGCACGCACACAACTATATATATATATATATATATATTATTTCAGTATATATATATATATATATATATATATATATATTTATTTATAGAGCTTTCATTAGCTTCATGACATACTCATACCTTTATGTAAATAAATGTTCAACCATCAAGAGTATGCAGTGTAGATACGTCTCTCTCTCTCTCTCTCTCTCTCTCTCTCTCTCTGTCTCTGTCTCTGTCCCTCCCCTCCCTCCCCCCAAAATAAGATAGAATGTCAGGCTGTCCACTGACGAACTAAATAGCAATTCCTTACCACTTGCAAAACACTCATAAGCCTGGACGGACGCGCATGCGCAGTAGGAATGTCTCTGGTATCTACTGTCTTTTTTTTTCACTTCTATTCAAACCGCCCATTCGTTATGTACATTCGTAGCCCCCCATGACGCTGAGTAACGACTGACTTTAATAACAAAGGCCCAAAACAAATGGCTCCCTCCCCGTGACTCCATTACACACACAGTTTATCGTCATGGCACGGGGTCATTTATCATGGCGCCTTCCCCCCACCCCCCCCCCCCACCTCGGCTTAAGTTTGAGTCTAGTGCTTGATAGAGCTTGATTAAGACCCCTTTGTAAAGAAGGAGTTATATATATGTACGTACTACGTATCCGCGCTTTGAAATTCGTCACGGAATGGAAAATGCAGAGTTGAGGGCTGAGGCCAGGCGCTGGGACCTGTATGAGGTCATTCTGCTCTGGAGGGTAGGTGTGGAAGGTGTAACAAGACGTGGAAGGTGTAGTGCTCTGGAGGGTAGGTCTGGAAGGTGTAATGCTCTGGAAGGTAGGTCTGGAAGGTGTAGTGTTCTGGAAGGTAGGTCTAGAAGGTGGGTTTGGAAGGTGTATTGCTCTGGAAGGTAGGTCTGGAAGGTGTAATGCTCTGAAAGGTAGGTCTGGAAGGTGTAATGCTCTGGAAGGTAGGTCTGGAATGTGTATCTGGAAGGTAGGTCTGGAAGGTGTAATACTCTGGAAGTTAGGTCTGGAAGGTGTATCTGGAAGGTAGGTCTGGACGGTGTAATACTCTGGAAGTTAGGTCTGGAAGGTGTAATGCTCTGGAAGGTAGGTCTGGAAGGTAGGTCTGGAAGGTGTAATGCTCTGGAAGTTAGGTCTGGAAGGAGTAATGCTCTGGAAGGTAAGTGTGGTAGGTGTAACAGGACGTGGAAAGTGTAATGCTCTGGAGGGTAAGTCTGGAAGGTGTAATACTCTGGAAGGTAGGCCTGGAATGTGTAAGGTGTAATGCTCTGGAAGGTAGGTCTGGAAGGTGTAATGCTCTGGAAGGTAGGTCTGGAAGGTATAATGCTCTGGAAGGTAGGTCTGGAAGGTGTAATGCCTCTGAAAGTTAGGTCTGGAAGGAGTAATGCTCTGGAAGGTGTAATGCTCTGAAAGGTAGGTCTGGAAGGTGTAATGCTCTGGAAGTTAGGTCTGGAAGGTATAATGCTCTGGAAGGTAGGTCTGGAAGGTGTAACAGGACGAATGGAAATCCCCAAAGTAGTTGCACTATGAAATAATGGTTAGGAGAGAGTGGATAGCGAGATGGGAGAAAGGGAATATGAATGATGAATGGAGGTACAGTCGATTGAAAGGGGTTGCAACTGGGGGCCTAAGGAAGGGACGCTGCTAACAGCCTCAAGCAATGCCTGCAGTGCACTGCATGAGGTGCACTGAAGGCACTACCCCCACTACGTGGTGAAATTCTCCATTATAATCTACGTAATTTGTCTGACACGAGCTGTACATAGCGTCGTTGCAGTCATCCAAATTCACTTATCATTCTAACTACGAAAGCCACCTGCCCTCTGTATTGACGAGTATATTGATAGATAACTCATGTTTATTTGGCTGAAGCTAACAAAGGCTATTCTTATGCTTAAACTCGATGCTGGCTTATGGAATCGTTCAATTGACGCTGAAAAAGCGCGATACAAAAAAATCATTAAACCTTTGAAATTCAATGTAGAAGATAAACGGGTTGTTTGTCTAAAGGGTTTTGTTGTTTTTGGGACAACATTGCAACGCGACAATAGAAGCTGAGATACTCACTCATGTGCAGCCAAACTTATGTAAATGTAAATACATGCTTTGCTGTCAGATGCCTGTGATTTACAAGGACGATTTATATGATTATTTCATCATTTAAAAACTAAATAGCCTCGTGAGTTATCAGAAGAGGCGTGGAAAAGAATGAAAAAGTTTCATTTCATCACAAACGAAGTATTATCTGGGTGGTAACTGAAGTTATTAAGTGTTAGACGAACTGATGTGGCGTTACCTCTTTGACAGAGGAACAGAATCTTTGATCACTCTCATCATTATGAAAGAATCCCAGCATCTGTTCAGTTCATAGTGACAGTGTTACACACCGTTTGGTTAAGAAATAGACGGCCCAGTATTGAGTTAGTTTCGTGTCAAGATTCGGCAGATAAAATGTTGACGTGACGACCTGAGGTTTGGGAGAATCTGGATGTCACCCACCTGGTTAGTATGTTACGTCCCGATGTAAGGGGCGCAAGAATCACCAAGTGTCACAGGTGTAAAATATGGTATGCAGAATCGCAAGATGTCTGAGACTTGGAGAGAGAGTTTTCAATGTGAACAAGAATCTCTGAGTCTCACAGATGTCAAAAAATCTGGTATGATCAGAATCACAAGAAGTCTGGCAGATGGAAAGGATTTTGTCAAGGTTTACAAGAATCTATGAGTCTTACAGGTATAAAGAAAAGCTGGTATGATCAGAATCACAAGAAGTCTGGCAGATGGAAAGGATTTTGTCAAGGTTTACAAGAATCTATGAGTCTTACAGGTATAAAGAAAAGCTGGTATGATCAGAATCACAAGAAGTCTGGCAGATGGAGAGGATTTTTGTCAAGGTTTACAAGAATCTCTGAGTCTTACAGGTATTAAAAAGCTGGTATTAAAATCACAAGAAGTCCGACAGAAGGAGAGAGTAATTTTAAGTCTGTACAAGAATCTGAGTCTCACAAGTGTCAAAAAATGGTATGTAGAATCACAAGAATCCAGACAGATGGAGAGAATTGATTTTACATTAAATGAATAATGTTTAGACTCCAGGTCTTTATTATAGCTAAAAGCATGCTCATACAAATTTATTTGAAATTTACAGTGCTTTGCATACAAAAACCATTAGCCCCTCAAAATGCTGTGTACCCTCCGGAGGGTCACTATCAACATCAATACCCCCACACCCACATAACTTAAAGTCAGTTCTAAAACTCGGGTCTGCTGGGGTTATGATCGAAAGATCCAAGCTATTGTATCAACATCTCAATGACTGCAGGAGAAGGATTACTTACAATCCTTAGGCTAGAAATAAGGCAAAGGATTATGAAGGAACTTAGAAGGAACTCAGTGGCTAGAATTTATATAAAACCTATTACTTTATTCCCAGTTTTATATGTACTGAACTATGACAAAACCTTACGAAGTCACAAGTAATTCATTCTCGATTATTTTAGGTTTAGAGGATAAATCTATAATTACAAAAATTCTCTATTGAGTCTTGTCATATTTTAAACTAATATATATTATAAGAAGGATGAAAAACGGCTGAAATTTTATATTAGATTCCAGGAAATGCATGCAGCCCATAAACGTGAAGGATCCCTCGACCGTCTCTCCATCCTCGCTGTTGATATCGTCACTTGCTACGTTTGCTGACTACATCATTAAGGGTTGCTGCCACAAGCCACTAATATTCCAACTCTCGATAGTGATTTACGTACACATAAACTTTATTTCAATGTATTCATTTCGCCAGAAAGTCATGAGGTATAATAAGAAATATATGTCAAATGTGTGAAATAGAAAAATGCCTGTATTTGTTACTTATTCATCCTTTTTTCCTTCATCAAAGAGTTGTCAGATCTTTTGTTTTATTGGCGCCATGGGGGTGTTTTCATCCAAGGAGCCTGGAATAATAACAAAAAAAAACTATTTAAATGATCAAAATACAAACTATAAAATTTCTTTCACTTTTGCAATGCATTTATATCTTAATTTATTGTTTCTGCAATATTTATTATGAAAAACTGGCAAGAATTAATAATGCAAAAGCATTTTTTGTAAGAAGTGTTTATCAAATTGGCTACAATGGCGAAAGATAAAGAGCAAATAAGACTAACTGATCACTGTTGGTCGAGAAATACAGAAAATACAGGGTATGGAGCTCAGTTGTTTCGGTGTACTGAATACCTGATACATTTGAAGACCAGTCACCCCTATGGGTAATATACCATGAAATTTTAAATGTGGTGTATTTACATAGTGACTTCTGGCAACTCAGTCAAAACGTTAACAACTGGTGCTACCCTCCCCCATTCATAAACGGGAGCGTTTATATTTAGTTCGTAGTATTCAATACAAACTATAATAATTTAAATTTAAATTTAAACTCACCATGGATTGGCTTTATACCGAGGGAATAATTAACTCAATATTATATGACATTTCTGTATTAATATTTTTTTATTATAGGGAAGTTACTCTTGTGTAAGTGACAAAAACTTATACACACACAGAGACACAAAACATACACACACACACACACACACACACACACACACACACACACACACACACACACACACTATATATATATATATATATAATATATATATATATATATATATATATAAGTTTATTTAAATATATGAATAGATATACGTTTTTTCAAGGTTGCTATTTCTGATAAATGAAAGCATACATGACTTGAACGGATTACATTATTTCCGGAATTATGGCTAATATTATTTTTTGCAATAAAGTTTGAAACCAGAAATTCCATAGAACAAAAAACCAAGTGGATCTTGTGAGAGAAAGCATTAACAATGAAAAATGAAGAAGTCTTCTGATGAGGAAATAATGAAAAGAAAATTATACACATAGCATAACTGTTTTACGTCAGGTACCTAAATGCATTGTTGCCAGTTCTTTTTACTCGAATTCATA
>NC_061101.1:961676-964176 GCF_015104395.2 Macrobrachium nipponense | reverse complement strand
TATTTATCGTTTTATTATTTCTAAAATAGGGAGACAGATGACTGGTCCCTTCAATAAACTGGGATGATTGCTTGATGTGGTATGATGTACAACGTTCATTTTAATCTAATTAAGAGATCGAGGTCGTTACATAATCTCTCTCTCTCTCTCTCTCTCTCTCTCACATATATATATATATATATATATATATATATATATATATATATATATATATATATATTACCATATATATATATATATATATATATATATATATATATATATATATATATATATATATATATATATATATATATATATATAGTATATATATATATAATATATAGATATAGATATAGATATAGATATAGATATAGATATAGATATAGATATAGATATGATATATATATATATATATATATATATATATATATATATATATATATATATATATATATATATTCAGCCAAGGCCACAGGAAAAATAAAGAAGGAGTACCGAGCGCTTTCGTGTTATTTCAACACATTTTCGAGGTACAATGCTAAACCCACAGAGAACATCTAACAAAGTAAACATAAAACTGAAAATTTGAAAAACAAGAATTCAAAGTCCGGTTAAAACCAGTACAGCAGGTACAGAACAGTTCAACAGGTGATTAAAAGAAACAACCCTACAAATCTCGTTACAACAATTGGGTCCAGTTTGTACATACCCTGGCTTACATTCATTAAGTCACTGTGATATTTGATAAAAGCAGATTCAATAATATTCCTACGAGTTATATTATTACAAGTATAAAACAACTTTTGCCCTATGGTGTAAATTCATTCCCCTCCTATTCAAATGTACCATTAAGATTCTTAAAAGTGTACAAAAAGCTGAAAACAACTGACGAACTTCATTTTACGAAAGCTGATAAGTCTAACGCAATGGTTATACTAAATAAGCAAGATTACAAAGATAAACTGTACTTACTGCTGAGTGATGTTAATACCTATGATCTACTGACGTCAAATCCATCTGAACGTGTGCTTTCTCATTTTAATAAGAAGGTCAAAGTATCTTTAAAAATAATAAAGATTTGATTAAACAATTTGTAACAATATCTCCAACTTTAACTTACTTGTATGGTCTTGTTAAAACAATATAAACTTGGTAAACAACCGTTAGACCATTTATCAGTTCTGTTGGGTCATGTACTTACAAGCTTTCAAAATGGCTGGTTAAGATTCTTTCACCTTTAGTAGGAAGCATTTCGAATTCTAATATCAAACATAATGTAGATCTGATAGAAAAACTAAATAGCACAACTATTAATTTTAAGTTTAAAATGATTAGTTTTGATGTTGTATCTCTGTTTACAAAAGTACCTATAAATGACTTGCTTGAATATTTAGCTGAATTTTTAGATAATTATGATTTACCCTTGTCCACTCATAATATTTTAGAACTGGTTAAACTCTGCATTTGTGATTCTGTTTTTACTTTTGATGACAAATTCTATACACAAAAGTTTGGTATGGCAATGGGAAATCCTCTTTCGCCTGTTTTAAGTAATTTATATATGGAGTTTTTTGAAACAAGATTTTTACCTAATATTTTGCCTTATGGTGTTCTGTGGTTTAGATATGTTGATGATATTTTTTGCATATGGCCTCTAACCGAAAATGTAAATGCATTTCTCTTTAAACTGAACAATTTGGTACCTTCCATTAATTTTACTTGTGAAGAAGAACGTACTCTAAATGGCTTCAAATACTCAGTGTATAGAAAACCTACAAACGTAAATTCATATATTCACTATTATTCTAACCATAGCAATCAAGTTAAGAAGGCTACTTTTTCTTCCATGTTTTTAAGAGCCTTACATATTTGCAGCCCGAATTTCTTCAGGAAGAGTTTGAAAATATTTTCAACATATCGGAAAAAATTAGAATACCCTAAATATTTTATTGAATGTGCTTTACAAAAAGCACAAAAAACTTTTTATTCTGTAACTCCGAGAATGGCTTTTAATAATGATAATGTGCTCGTTTTACCATATAATGACCTCTTACGGAGGGTTCCAAGTTTTTGCAAGAATTTTAATATTAATGTTGTTTTTAGATTTTCAAATACACTGAAAAACATACAAATAAGGAATTCTCCCAAAGTTTCTCAGGGCTGCATTTACGGGGTTTCCTTGCATGAACTGCAAGTGTTTTTTATCTCGGACAATCTGGGAAGGACTGGACACCAGAATTAAACAACACAGATATGTGTGAGAACAGGACAAATGTCGAATGCTTTGTTTTTTACACATTAATAATTTTAATCACATGATTCATTGGGAGGGGGCAAAGTTGTTTTATATTGTAGTAATATAACTCGTAGGAATACTTATTTGAATCTGCTTTTATCAAATATCACAGTGACTTAATGAATGTAAAACCAGGGTATGTACAAACTGGACCCATTTGTTGTTAACGAGATTTGTAGGGGTTTGTTTCTTTTTTAATCACCTGCTGAACTGTTCTGTATC
>NC_061101.1:956676-959176 GCF_015104395.2 Macrobrachium nipponense | reverse complement strand
GTTTTAGATAAAGACATAAAACTATTTTTTCATTTTAGATAGATAAATAAACTATTTTTTCATTTTAGATAGATAAATAAACTATTTTTTCATTTATCTTTCATGACAAACCTACCTTGCTTTAACAGAATGACGCCCCCTTACGTTTGCTATATTCCCTCTGTCTTATCCAGCGGCTCTCGACGTTATCTCAGGCTACTCCGGGACCAGGTAAATAAATAAAACGACTTCTAAATTCGTCAACAGGAGAGGAAAACGCATCTCTCCCCCTCGGCCTAAATGGATTTTGTAGAATTAAAGCCTAAAAATGATTTGAGGGGGAAAACTGTGTCCCAACTTCTTTTTTTTTCCCCTCGCAACTTTTTGACGAACTACGAAACTGTTACGTCCTAGATAAGTCGTTTTATATATTTTTTTTTTAAATCGGTTTTCAGACTTTGTTCTGTACTGGTGTATGATGAAGTTATTGAGAATACAATATGCAAAGTTACAGTTATAACGTAGGTGTGGAAATGTTTTTACAATGATGGGTTTTTATATTTAATAGTTTTTTTTATTTATTTACACGTAAAAGCAAAGGTAGGATTTCTGAGCATAAACATTTTTAGAATGAAAATCTTGTTTAGGATGAATAAGATAAAAATTGGAATAAACATTATATGTTCAGTTCGTCAGAGTAATCAATGAATAGAATTATTTTCTTGACTTATATTGTAATTCTTTGTGAAAACCTCATTATATTGCAATGTGCATTAGTGAAAAACGCACCAAATGATTAATTTCCTGGTTCTCGTATTGTCCCAGAATAGGCAAATTTTACTTGCTCTAAAATAATTTTTTTTTATTTATTTATTTCTCCAGACACAAAAATGTCGAGTGTTTAAAGGGTATACGTCCTAAGGTTATAAAAATTTCATTGAAACATTGTGACTCACTGTTTCTAATTTTTTCAGACATTCTCTTGACCTTCTGTCAATTATGTGACCCCCTGGGATGTGTACCTGGCTATCTTGATTAACCACTTGGGTAGGACGAGGTAATTGCAGCCACAGGCCTACCTCCTGTAGGCCTGCACAGTTAAAAGATATATATATAGTATATATATATATATATATATATATATATATATATATATATATATATATATATATATATATCTTGCAAGTGGTTAATCAAGATAGCCAGGTACACACCCAAAGAAGAGGGTCACATAACTGACACAGATCAAGAGATTGTCAGAGAAATTAGAAATAGTTGGACCACAGTGTTTCAGATGAAATCTTAAACCTCAGAAGAAACTCTCTACTCTAAACCTGCGACGTTTTTGTGACTCTGGGAAATAAAAACGTCATTTATATATACATATATATATATATATATATATATATATATATATATATATATATATATATATATATATATATATATATATATAAGGATTCCAGGAGAAGATATCAAACAGCATTCAGCAGGGTCCAACAAACACATCAAAAAGGGCCATATTTATTAACAAGAGACGTTTCGCACATTATCTATGTGCATCTTCAATCTGTAAGAACAACATAAAATACATAAGTTTAAAAACATAATTTTCTATATAAAAAAGATTAAGTTAAGAAAAAAAAGTATTTATAAATATTAAAATTAATACAATTAAAAGGTATATAGTAAAAACGGAACCAGTTCTCACCAAACCATCCAAAGGAGAAGGAGGAGAACGAATGACCAAAACTCGACACCAACCTACGACTTCAGTTATGTAAGTTAAAGAGGAGAAGCGGAAACATTAGAATTCAAAGAAGGAACAAGCCGTTTGATGTATAAGGACTCAAGGGTAGTTAGGTAATTGCTATGGCTTGTTCCCCACCAATAATAGAGAAGGTGCTTTTTATTTATTTCAATTTTGCATATGGAGGCATGATCTTTATATTAGAAAATTCTGGTTTCCTTAATTTTTGACCCGTTCTAAAAGCTGTATCCCACCATGGCTACAGTATCTCATCTGCAGTAACCTACGGCTTGATCCAACATAAATACCGGGACATCCAGGGTACTTGAATTTATAAACAATGTTGGATCTCATGAAGGTCTGCAGTTTGTCTTTATAGCCGAAGAATACGCCAATCTTGAGTGGATTGATTGGAATTAAATGCATTTTAAGGCAGCCAAATTCATTTTCGATTATTTGCTTAAGTTTGGCATATACATTTTTTCTTTAAGACATTATAAGAGGGGCATCGGATTGAGAAATCTTGTGACAGCAGTCTGTGAATGACTTTAAATACCAGTTTTCTCAGAATAGGAGTTCTGTAAGAAAAAATTTAACTAAAAATAATATCTCATTGTGAAAGAGAGACCAACTCGAAGAGTAACGTAAAGCCCTGTAAACCAAAGTGTAAATAGAATTCAGTTTAAAGTTCTTAAAGCATGAACTGTAGAAATTGTTAGCAAGCCCGGTGTATGATTTTTTCCTATACAGATTTAGTAAATTCACCATTGT
>NC_061101.1:941676-949176 GCF_015104395.2 Macrobrachium nipponense | reverse complement strand
AAGTGCCTTATGGCAACTGCATTCATACCGCCTTCAGACATCATTGATGCATTTATAGAGTTGGTTGATGCCGATGACTTACCACAAGAACTAGTTGCATATTTTTGAAACTCGTCGTAGAGTTTCTCCAACTTTTCCTATCGAACTTTGGAATGTTTATCAAAGAACCCTAGATCAGCTGGCTAATACCAACAATGGAGTAGAAGGGTTCCATAATGCGCTTCAAGCATCTGTGACCAATACGCATCCAAATTTATGGAAACTCATCAATGTATTGAAAATGAAGAATATCTTTCTAAAAGAAGAATAATCGATGCAGAAAGAGGTGAAACAGCAGTCAAGAAACAATACAAAAATGTTTATAAGCGCATACTAAGTATTGTCAGAGGTTATGATCAAAATGCAAAACACATTATTTACGAGCAATTGCTATGAACTTACATGATTTTTAGCTTTGAATTTTTTTTAGAAAACTTTTTAAATAAAGTGTGTAGTCCTTCATTTTTTTTTATCCTTTTCTTATATATAATCTTAATTAAATTGTAAACATGCAAATCAATGAAAAGTGGATTAAATATACTTGAAGATAACTATCTGAACTATTAGTTACATTGATATCTAAGAGAAATAAGCTAAAAACTAAAATATACATTTTTACGGCGAAATGTCCTTGCGGCAAAATATCCGTACGGCAAGTTTTCTTACGGCGAAAAGTCTTACAATCAATTGTCCTACGGCAAATTTGTTTACGGCGGATAGTCCTAGCTCCGGAAGATATACTAGCAACTCTCTGGTAGACATTAGAGGTGCCTCACACTGAGGGATCTGGGGCAACCCGAACAAAATGTAAGGTCTGTAAGGTAAGGTAAGGTCTCTCTCTGGCCTTGAAGACCTTCATATGACACGAAATGAATACAGAAATTCTAACGAAATATTGAATCATCCCAACACTAGCTATATATTACCCCCACTCTCTCTCTCTCTCTCTCTCTCTCTCTCTCTCTCTCTCTCTCCGGAGCCATGAAGACCCCCAACGACACTTTCACTCTGTGATAGGAATCATGTCCCGGAATATTGCAGGAGTCGAGTCACGTAGAGAGATTCCCTCTTCAGCGGATACCGTCTGCCTCTGGAAAGACTCTCATCGTTTTCAATTTTCTGTCCATGGTGTCTTCTTTCTGCGCCCTATTCCTCCTCCTCCTCCTCCTCCTCCTCCTCCTCCTCCTCCTCCTCCTCCTCCTCCTCCCCTCCTCCTCCTCCTCCTTCCTTCTTCTTCTTCCTTCTTCCTTCTTCTTCTGCCTTCCCCCTTTTCAATGCTGGGAAGTCTGGGACTTCTAAATCATTTCTGCTTCTTCCTTTTTCGTGCTAGCAAGTCTAGGCCTTTTTGATTAATCTTTATTTACTATTCTTCCGTTATCTCTGTTTCCTTATCCTGCAAAATAATGGAGCTTTGATCAACGAAATCTCTCTCTCTCTCTCTCTCCTCTCTCTCTCTCTCTGTGTGTGTGTGTGTGTGTGTGTGTGACCATAAAAACCCGCAAATAACATTCAATAAGCATATAAATCCTAAGTAATATTGCATCAGAATCATTACCTGCTCTCTCTCTCTCTCTCTCTCTCTCTCTCTCCTCCTCTCTCTCTTCTCTGGGCCCATAAAATCCCCTAAGGACATAGATTTTAATATATCTATTGGTTATTACGAATCGGGAATGCATAGTTTTAAAGGTGATTAAATTTGAAATATAATATTTCCGCGACCAAGTTCACTGTAAAAGAAAGTGATAACACGAAATATGATTGAAGGAAGGTTTAATTAATATAATTCTAAAAACACAGTTGATCTCTTTGGAAGCTCTTGCAAATTGAAATACGCGATAATGGATTGATAACTCGTATGGAAAACTAGTTGTTGGTGGAGTCTGATTTGATGTTGCCGTTTTATTCTTCCTGAAATCATTTTGGAATCGTGATGGTAAATCACTTTGAGAATTAGAAAACACTGACTTAACGCGTGTAGCTGAAAATGTAGCCCTTTAAAAATAGAGAAATAAAGGCGTGATTAGTTAAATAGATAGATAGATAAATAAACTATTTTTTCATTTTAGATAGATAAATAAACTATTTTTTCATTTATCTTCCACGACAAAAACCTACCTTGCTTTAACAGAACGACGCCCCCTTACGTTTGCAATATTCCCTCTGTCTTATCCAGCGGCTCTCGACGTTATCTCAGGCTACTCCGGCGGGCCAGGTAAACTTCTTTTTTTTTTTCCTCGCAACTTTTTGACGAACTACGAAACTGTTACGTCCTAGATAAGTCGTTTTATATATATATTTTTTTTTAAATCGGTTTTCAGACTTTGTTCTGTACTGGTGTATGATGAAATTATTAGAGAATACAATAATGCAAAGTTACAGTTATAACGTAGTGTGGAAATGTTTTCACAATGATGATTTTTATATTTAATAGTTGTTTTTTTTTTAGACGTAAAAGCAAAGGTAGGATTTCTGAGCATAAACATTTTTAGAATGAAAATCTTGTTTAGGATGAATAAGATAAAAATTGGAATAAACATTATATGTTCAGTTCGTCAGAGTAATCAATGAATAGAATTATTTTCTTTGATTTATGTTGTAATTCTTGTAAAACCTCATTATATTGCAATTTACATTAGTGAAAAACGCACCAAATGATTAATTTCCCGGTTCTCGTATTGTCTCAGAATAGGCAAATTTTACTTGCTCTAAAATAATTTTTTTTTATTTATTTATTTCTCCAGACACAAAAATGTCGAGTGTTTAAAGGGTATACGTTCTAAGGTTTAAACTTTCATTGAAACATTGTGACCCAACTGTTTCTAATTTCTCAGACATTCTCTTGACCTTCTGTCAATTATGTGACCCCCCGGGATGTGTACCTGGCTATCTTGATTAACCACTTGGGTAGGACGAGGTAATTGCAGCCACAGGCCTACCTCCTGTAGGCCTGCACAGTTGAAAGGTAAATATATATATATATATATATATATATATATATATATATATATATATATATATATATATATTATATATATATATCTTGCAAGTGGTTAATCAAGATAGAAAGGTACACACCCCAAGAGGGTCACATAACTGACACCAGATCAAGAGACTGTCAGAGAAATTAGAAATAGTTGGACCACAGTGTTTCAGATGAAATCTTAAAACCTCAGAACAAACTCTCTACTCTAAACCTGCGACATTTTTATGCGTCCAGGAAATTAAACGTCATTTTTTTTATATATTGTTTTAAAGCAATGAAATTGTGGAAAATAAATTTTGCGGATTATTGACAGGAGAAATTTGCATATCCTAAGACATTTCATAATACAAGATCTGTTTTCATATCATTATAACGCATTAAATCTAAACAGATGGTGTAATTGTGGTCATATTTCAATAAATCATTTTTAATTCACAGTTTTGTAATGCTAAATTTTCTATGGAAGAAAGGAATGGTCAAATACAACACTTTTCCCCTTTTCCATTAGTAAATGATTCTGTGCATTACACAAAAACGGAAATATGTACAAAAAATAACTTTATCTGGATTTGGATTAAACATTTCCAGTGAATTCAATCTCAGTTATGAAGCAAAAATATATTAGAGCCCTATTATTCACAGGCTATAGGATGAGCTTGAATTTTGTTCGAAAGGCATAAAGTTAAGTGAAAATATCTATTAAAATTAATTTCTAAGCACAGGTTACTTCAACAGTTAAGTAAATAGCTTTCTCAGTATGATAAATGGTAATAATCTTGTGAATTAAACAAGACACCGGTCGGTATATTCCAGATTTCTTTGTTTCAATAGGGCACAGACGCGTGTAATTACATCAACTGCCCACTGAACAATTTCAGACCTCGCTTAATTCACTGAATTTTGTCTTCCGAGTCTTGTCGAATAAAAAACAGAGCTTCATATAATTAAATGCATAATATGCATCATTGTATGCATATCAAAATCATTAATATTGCACGATGTATTCAGAAAGATAATACTAGTAATTACCTCAGCAAGCCATCATGTAATTCCAGTGGTTTCATTCCTCGACCATCAACTCCATAATCTTACAGAATGTCGATGATAATCTTCACATGTGATGCATTAACCCACTATCTCGGAACTCTTTATTAAACAGCAAATAAACGAAGAAAATACCCATTTATTTGTCCCTTTCAAACTACCCTACTATTGCCTGGGGCGACCACGTGGGTTCCAAGACAGTGAAAGTTATTTCTAATAATTTCTCCAAAACGCGGACAGCAGACGCCATCTATCGGCCACGTTTGGTATAAATGGCCATATAACGTATTTGACGCTATATTTATGTTTTAGATCCAGAACCCAATAGTAAATACTATATTGGATGCATTGCTTTGAATCTAGAAGATATATCTAGTTTTAATCAGTCAGAAAATAGCTCATAAGCATGGCAGTATTCAGCCCTGCTGGCTATACCAACCTTGGAATGTTACTTTAACAAAGATAAATATATTTTGGCGTCTTTTATACCAAATAGAATACACATTCGACATAGTATTTATGATTTTTCAATCCACAACTCAGCGTTACATAGTACATTGGATGCATTCTGTTGAATCTAGTAGATGCAGTCGTTTTATTATTCAGAAAACATGTTCATAAGCAAATCCCTATTTAGCCATATTTACGAAAATAGCTACATTAATACTTGGTGGCTTCACCAATCTCGAAAGGTAATTTAAACGAACGTGAATATTTTTTGCCCTATATATATATATATATATATATATATATATATATATATGATATATATATATATATATATATATATATATATATATATATATATTATTAAGGAGCTGCTATCTCACGTAACCAAAGGTATATCAAATCATCTTCAAAAAACGAATTCTGTGAGGTTTTTACGATTAATTGTCTTAAGATTCATGGCATATATCGTCCATTTGACAGGGCAGTGTCGAATATGCATCGTTTCAATTTTTTGCAAAATCTGCATCGACGGTGATTTCATCATTGATCTCCCCCGTTTCAACTAATTATCACAGTCTCTATCGCCATCCAGGACGTATAGAGAGAGAGAGAGAGAGAGAGAGAGAGAGGAGAGAGAGAGAGAGAGAGTCAATTTTATCAATAACTTCCTGTTTCTTCAATATATCAAATCTGTATCACGAATCCAGGACGTATAGGAGACAGAGAGAGAGAGAGAGATCTGCCAAAAAGGTGAAACAAAAAATGTCAGTGAACTAACAAACAAAAAATTGAAAAACATGTACATTCGACACGATACTTTAGATAACATTTTACCAGTGGGGACTTATTCTAGTCTGCCCTGAATATCTTAATAAATAAACATATTCAAAGTCTATACGAGACTTCAATCTTAGTCCTCGTAAAATTCCTATACTTCCAAGTCTTAACTCTGACCCCTTGTCCGGCCCACAACCCCCCAAAACCCCCCTCTCTCCCAGAGTCATTTCCGGCCCTGAGATCTGAAGAAATAATTGGGTTCTTGTAACTACCAGGGAATCTGACCCCAGGTAAATGACCTACCCGAATTCTGGTAGCATTTGCAGGGAATCAGGCTCACATGTACTGTGCAATTATTGTGTCTGATATTATCATTTGCCTCAGTTACGTCTCTCTCTCTCTCTCTCTCTCTCTCTCTCTCTCTCTCTCTCTCTTAATATACACAATCACACACTTCTACCAATACGGTGGTCCGGAGTTCGATTCTCGGCTCGGCCAACGCGGAATCAGAGGAATTTATTTCTGGTGATAGAAATTCATTTCTCGATATGATGTGGTTCGGATCCCACAATAAGCTGTAGGTCCCGTTGCTAGGTGACCGATTGGTTCTTAGCCACGTAAAATATATCTAATCCTTCGGGCCAGCCCTAGTAAAGCTGTTAACCAGCTCAGTGGTCTGGTTAAACTAAGATCCACTTAACTTTTTAATTTCTCTCTCTCTCTCTCTCTCTCTCTCTCTCTCTCTCTCTCTCTCTCTCTCTCTCTATGGACATACTTCTCTATCCCGAATAAATCTCCTCTCTCTCTCTCTCTCCTCTCTCTCTCTCTCTCTCTCTACGTGGCCGCTTTACTCCTTTAAAAAATATCCAACTGATACATTAATATTCCAGATTAATTCTGTCCTTTGCTACCCACTGATGTCACAGTGATCTCATTTGGCGATGAAAAATAGTCGTCAGTTGGCGCATATTAGTTAATTAAATTTTCTCTCGGTTCGTATATTTTATTTGATTTATTTATTTATTTTTATTCCAGTGATGAAATTCATCCATGAGGAATTTGAAACCTAATGCTAGGAGTAAATGATTATTATTATCATTATTATTATTATTAATCTTATTATTATTATTATTGTTGTTGTTGTTGTTGTTGTTGTTGTTGTCGACATTTAACTACTTTCTCTTCAAGTTATGACAATACAGAGACTACAAAATAAATACAAATTTGTTTGAGGGATTAAAAAGTATAGATATCTATTATTATTATTATTATTTATTTTTTTTAATTAACTCTATCACAGTCCTCCAATTCGACTGGGTGGTATTTATAGTGTGGGGTTCCGGGTTGCATCCTGCCTCCTTAGGAGTCCATCATCACTTTCCTTACTATGTGTGCCGTTTCTATGATCACACTCTTCTGCATGAGTCCTGGAGCTACTTCAGCCTCTAGTTTTTCTAGATTCCTTTTCAGGGATCTTGGGATCGTGCCTAGTGCTCCTATGATTATGGGTACGATTTCCACTGGCATATCCCATATCCTTCTTATTTCTATTTTCAGATCTTGATACTTATCCATTTTTTTTCCCTCTCTTTTTTCTCTTCAACTCTGGTGTCCCATGGTATTGCGACATCAATGAGTGATACTTTCTTCTTGACTTTGTCAATCAACGTCACGTCAGGTCTGTTTGCACGTATCACCCTATCCGTTCTGATACTATAGTCCCAGAGGATCTTTGCGTGATCGTTTTCTATCACTCCCTCAGGTTGGTGCTCGTACCACTTATTACTGCAAGGTAGCTGATGTTTCTTGCACAGGCTCCAGTGGAGGGCTTTTGCTACTGAATCATGCCTCTTTTTGTACTGGTTCTGTGCAAGTGCCGAGCATTCACTTGCTATGTGGTTTATGGTTTCATTTTTCGTATTGCACTTCTTACATATGGGAGACATGTTATTTCCGTCTATCGTTCTTTGAACATATCTGGTTCTTAGGGCCTGATCTTGTGCCGCTGTTATCATTCCTTCAGTTTCCTTCTTTAGCTCTCCCCTCTGTAGCCATTGCCATGTGTCATCGCTGGCTAGTTCTTTAGTCTGTCTCATGTATTGTCCGTGCATTGGTTTGTTGTGCCAGTCCTCTGTTCTGTCTGTCTTTCTCCTGTCTCTGTATATTTCTGGGTCTTCGTCTAATTTTATTAGTCCTTCTTCCCATGC
>NC_061101.1:931676-936676 GCF_015104395.2 Macrobrachium nipponense | reverse complement strand
TCTAAAAGTTTATATGTATACAGAATTTCGTAATTGTGTAGTTATGTCCTAAGTATCTATATATATATATATATATATATATATATACTATATATATATATATTATATAGATATATTATATATATATAATTTTTATTTGTGCTATTAAAACATTAAACACATATAATATCTATATATCATTATCTATAATAATTTATTTTGTACTATTAAAACATTACACAATAAAATCACGTAAATCCTTGAATAGAAAACAGACGTCAGCTCAAGATGCTTCGGTGACACCTCAATTAACCGAGAGAGAGAGAGAGAGAGATGAGAGAGAGATGGTGGTGGTGGCCTTTGAAAACGTCTTTCAGTGGCGTTACTAAATCCGTTAAGACTCTGAAGACTCCTTGTGACGTTAAAATCCACGCCCACTCGAATGTAGTTATTACGTCACAAAGGTCGGTTTTCTGTTTCCAGCTTCGTCGTGGGAGTCAGTGTCTCTTGTGTGTGTGTGTGTGTATGTACATGTATGTATAGTATATGCATGTGTAATGAATAGGTAAATGGTTATATAGATATATTTGTATGCATGTATGTAGTATATATATATATATATATATATATATATATATATATATATATATATATATATATATATATATATATATATACTTTCTAGTATGGACATGTAAATTGTATAAAGAAATATATATAGTATATATATATATATTATATATATTTTATATATATATATATATATATATATATATATTCGGTAAATATATACGTATATACACATATACATACATACTTACTTTTATACACGATATGTATATATATATATATATATATATATATATATATATATATAATATATATACATATACATATTAATATATACATATATGCCTATATAACTATACAACCACATACTCATACACACCAAATAATAATAATAATAATAATAATAATAATAATAACTAACGCTAGTCGCCCTTATTGACAAAGCACCAAAAGAAATATTATACCAAAAGTAAGAATCTTGACACATCGGGGCAACATAAATAGCCAACATCCACTTAAGCCCTTCTCATTTTAAGTGTACGATACGTGTCCCTTTCAAAAGAGAATCCCGAGTGATGCCGGATTTAGCAACGAGTCAAAAGAAGAGCCCTTCCTCAGTCACTCTTGGTGGCTATTTGCGTCAGACGTCTCTCGCTACTAGCTACTGGATTGCTGCTACTAGATCGACACTAGGTTAGCATACTGGCTCGTCTATTAGACCTATGTTATCATACCCCTGGTTTACCGCCAGTTCGGTACTCTCTCGCTGCTGTCTTGCTAATAGCTTGTCAGTAGTAGTAATTTGCTCCTAGATCGCTACTAGCTTGCTGCTAGATTTGCTAATTAGGTTGCTACTAGCTCGACACTAGGTAGGTAATGGCTGGTTTACTAGACTAATACTATCTTGCTATTGGTTTTTCCTTCTAGCCTGTTAGCCAACTGTCTTGCTGCTGTCTTGTTGCTATCTTGCTAATAGCCTGCTATTTACTTGTTACTAGCTGGCTACTAGGTTACTACTATCTTGATACTAGACTGGTCCTATCTTGCCTTACGTCTCTGCCTTACGTCCACGGCCTTGTGTGTAAACAAAACAGACCTCTGCAATAAAGTCTAGAGCTCATAAAGAATGTCGTAAAGCGTCGTTCAGACAAAACTCATAAGGTGTCGCTCGTAAATCGCTTTAATATGTCGCTGCTAAGTAAGTCTCGACAACGACAGTATATAATTCCTTCCTCTCTCTCTCTCTCTCTCTCTCTCTCTCTCTCTCTCTCTCTCTCTCTCTCTCTCCTGGTGTTGTGGTGTGTGGCTGCATGCGTGAATAATTAATTTTTTTATACGTGTGTTATGTAATTAACTGGTGGTTTATGGCAATCTCTCTTCTCTCTCTCTCTCTCTCTCTCTCTCCTCTCTCTCTCTGTTCATATAAATATATATATTATATATATATATATATATATATATATATATATATATATATATATATGTGTGTGTGTGTGTGTGTGTGTGTGTGTGTGTGTGCGTGTGTGTGTATATATGCATTATATTATGTTGATTATTCTCATAGGGTATATACAGTAAGTTAAGGCAAGAACTCTCTCTCTCTCTCTCTCTCTCTCTCTCTCTCTCTCTCTCTCTCTCTCTCGCTCTCTAATCTCTCTTCTCTCTTAAAAATAACCTTTTCCCTCCCTCTCCCTTTCAAGTTTGGTATATCTTCTTCCTCTCCTAATATACAAGAGAGAATTCAAATTACAAATCACAAAGTTATTCCTTCCAGAAGTCCTTTATGACATTTAAAAGTCCTATTTTCTAACGTAATTCCTTCCCTGTAACAATCAGGCTATCGACCATATTTGAAACAAGATCAGAAAAACCCGGAATATTTCATTCTCTGC
Organism: Macrobrachium nipponense; assembly: GCF_015104395.2. Taxonomy (NCBI): domain Eukaryota; kingdom Metazoa; phylum Arthropoda; class Malacostraca; order Decapoda; family Palaemonidae; genus Macrobrachium; species Macrobrachium nipponense. The sequence goes on along the minus strand of NC_061101.1, from coordinate 934,235 downwards.
TCATACTTTCTCCGCACCTCTGTTTTCCAGGGATCCATGAATCTTCCAGCCTTCAGCGTAGGGTCTACAGTTCCCAGTGAGTTCCAGCTACGTTCGTTTATTTTACTTTTCATTTGCGTAAGTTTTCCTGGGTTTCTACGGAACTCTGTCTGATTTCAAGAATGTAGACATTTTCTGGAATATATCCTTTTTTAATATATCAAGGTAGCAACTCTGATTCCAAGAATGTACTCGTAGATAGTTTCTGGTATACGTCTTAAATATATTATATTGAGGTAGCAAGTCTGATTTCAAGAATATAGATATATTCTGGGATATATCTTTTTAAATATATCAAGCTAGCAACTCTAAAATCATTGTTATTTTCCGTTTTCAAGATTTTCGATGTATAAGACGAGGTTTGCGATCAGTTCTTTTTGTTGCAAAGGTGGGGAAAGTCAAGATGGTGGCTTCTTTCACCTATGGAGGACTCAACATATGAATCTTTCTGTCAAAAAAAATTATATTAAAAGTTACCATAATGATGAACTTCAAAAGGCACAGCCTTCTTCATAAAGAAGCAAAGGCCTTAGATTACAGATTACTTTGTAGAGTTTTCGTAGAGTCATATACAGAAAGGGAGCTGAGAAATAAAAATTTGTAAATGATATGAAAACTGGTATAAAAGATTTCTCAAAGTCGAATAATTTTTTCATCCTTCCCGTCATAAAATAAATTATCGTCATAATTCCATCGGCTTCGTAACTTTCCTAGGCTGTTCTAAATATCGAATTCCACAAAAAAAAACAAAAAATAATGAAAGTAAAAAAAAGAACTGCATAACCGCAGATATCACCTTAGCAAACATTGAACGAGCTGATTCCTGGAACTTGGTTTGCTAATTCACTCCAGTTTTCCAGGAGGAGAGAACTGGAACGTAAATACGACGTATATCTTCAAGGTAGAGGCGCTCTCCGCTTACTCGTGGAGTAAGCTTACAAACTATTTTGTTGTTATTGTTGTTGTTGATGGAGGGAGTTAGGAAGGGTCTATGGAAAAGCTTGAAAAGGTCTGGAAAAAGGTTTAAAAAGGTCTGGGAAAAGGTTTAAAAAGGTCTGGAAAAGGTGTTTCGGGTCGAGTTAAAGATACAGGATTTTTAGGATAGGATATTTATGATTTATCTATTAGAATGAAAACAAAAAATAAATAATGTGCATGTTAAACAGTATAGAACAATTATTTCTAATAAAATATAGCGTATTTATTTTAATTTTCATTGGTGAAACAAGGCTCTATTTGACCTTAGATTTTAGCACGACTTAATTTACGCAAAGTTACTTATGTAATGTTTTCAACTTATGTGTGAGGGGGAGATCTTGCGTGCGTCCCGAGTAAGCTGGAGGTCGGGTCACGCCTTCTTTACTTTGAATGCTATTTGAAGCTATTTATCTTTTCGTGAGAATGGAAATTACTCATAAATGTCAAAACATTAAGAATTTAAGAATTGAATCAGATCCCTTACAGGTATATATATAATTATTTATATATATATAATATATATATATATATATATATATATATAGTTATATATATTATATATATATGTGTGTGTGTGTGTGTGTGTGTGTGTGTGTGTGTGTGTGTGTGTGTATGTCTGTATGTATATTATATACTATATATATACTTATCCATATCCACACACACGCACTCACAAGCACAAAACAAAACTAGAATTGAACGCAGACCAGCAGACACTGAACAAAACCCCACGATTTCCCAAGATGAAATCCTGTAAAACTCCCCAAGTTCCCACACACCGATCTCTTCCCACCCCCTTCAGAAGAAAAACCCACAACTTTTAGAAATATCGACTTGATATATCCACGTCTCGTGAGATGCTGCAGTGAGAGCCACTTATATCCCGAGGATATACTTCAGTCTTCCTGAAGAAGACTCGTCTCAGGAATAAGTTTTTTTCGTTTTTTTTTTTTTAGTGTGGATTCAAAATGATTGGTTATATCGTGTTTAGTAATAAATAAATAGTGATCGGTTAAATTATTATTATTATTATTATTATTATTATTATTATTATTATCATTATTAATTATTATTATTATTATTGTATTATTATTATTATTATTATTATTATTATTGTTGTTGTTGTTGTTGTTGTTGTTGTCTACATTTAACTACTTTCTCTTCAAGTTATGATAATACAGAGAATACAAAAATACAAATTTGTTGAGGGTTTACAAAGTATAGGATATCTATTATTATTATTATTATTATTATTATTATTATTATTATTATTATTATTATTATTATTATTATTGTCTACATTTAACTACTTTCTCTTCATGTTATAACAATGCAGAGACTACAAAATAAATACAAATTTGTTGATGGATTACAAATGACAAGAAGCAAATCCTTATAAATTACAGAACGCTTCATGGAAATGAAATACATAATTTTTCCCATAACAGTTGATGGAACATTTCATCCTAATATATACCCACCCATTTAGTTCCCTATATAAATTTTTTAATAAATGACTTTCATTCTCTGTTTAGCACCTGT
>NC_061101.1:929784-931176 GCF_015104395.2 Macrobrachium nipponense | reverse complement strand
GAAATTTCTATCATTTCTACGGACAGTTAACATCAAGAAAATTCAAATTACATTTTCTTTTCTTCCTCACAGTAAATTTTATAGAAGGAACTAAATTATTGAGATTATTAAGGAATTCCTGGGAGATTTTTGTGAACTGGCCAAATACAGAAGATATCATCCACATATCTAAACCAAATAACTTTTGGGGCAAATTCTTGGTAAGAGTTTTGTCTCAAAAAATTCCCTGTAAATATTGCTAAGGACAGGAGATAAGGGATTACCCATAGCCATGCCAAACTTTTGTACAAAAAAACCCTTCCCCATTAAAACAAAATTTACCATCTTTGATACATAACCTTATGAGACTAATGAGGTTTGCCACACTTAAGGGAATGCCATGACGTTCTAATTCCTCCTCCAAATATTCAAGTATGTCATCTACAGGCACTTTTGTAAATAAAGAGACAACATCAAATCTAACCATATTAAAATCAAAATTCAAATTTAAACTATTCAATTTGTTTTATAAAATCAACATTGTTTTTAACATTCATGTTAGAAATGTTTCCTACCAAAGGAGTAAGAATTTTTACAAGCCAGTTTAGATAAATTATACGTAACTGAGCCCACTGAACTAATGATTGGTCTGATAGGGTTATTGATTTTATGTGTCTTGACTAAACCATACATATAAGGTAGGGATGCGCATTGCGGTGTAAATGTTTAATTAAATGTCCAAGCCCTTCAAAATGGATTTAATTTAATTTGTTTATTAAAATGGGAGTTCACTGTCTGTGTAGGGTCAGACCTCAGTTTCGTATAAGTATCAGTATCATTTAGCAATGTCATTATTTTACATATATAGTCACTTTTATTCATTATTACCACTGCATTAGATTTATCTGCTTTTGTCACTTTCACTGTTTCGTCTTCTTTAATTTTTTTTAAAAGCCTGGAGAAATCTCACAGGTACATTAGGGGGAGAAGGCTTGCTCATAGCCCCATACACAATACCTTTACTAATATTGATATCATCAGGGCATAGGTTTTGATTCAATTTTTCTAAATAACAAAAGGATTTTGAGATGTCGACACAGTCCAGGTTACCATTAAATACACCAATGCTTAACCCATATCCCAAAGCCGCTGTCGTAGCACTATCCACTGGTTTGTCTGATAAATTAATCATGAAGTCCACGTTGGCATGCTTAGTCCAGTCGCTTTCAGCAATAAGATTCTTCAGCTTGACTTGAATCTTCCTTTCAAGACGGTTGCAGCACTTTCTCAATTTTCCGTAGCAATAATCCAGCATCCGATTCTTCCAATCGACAGGAACCGTCTGATTAAAGCCATACCGTTTGCTTCTAAGTGTACGAAACGCATCATCTACTTCCACTTTTGTGATGTCGA
>NC_061101.1:917284-919784 GCF_015104395.2 Macrobrachium nipponense | reverse complement strand
AAATATGTACTCACTCATTTCTCAAAAAAAAAAGAAGATTATTAGAACGTCCTGAGTAATTAATAATACCAGCCCTCGTACAAAAATTGCCTATTAGTGAGTAGTTTCTAGCATCTAATCAACATTAATCTAAGCACTCATCCTTTGATATAACTTAATGAGTAACTTATTGCGATCTGCCTTTCTGAGAATCGCTTTGCAATGTTGAAAATCATTCCTTCCCCCATTGCAGTAATTCTCTTTGCAGAGGGAGACACTACATTGTGCTTGCTTATTCATTAGGACTTTCTACTCTACTGCTCTGTCGAATGAACTGGACAACTGTTGGTTCCTGGAACTGTCGACTGTACTGGATAACTGCTGGTTCCTGGAACTGTCGAGTGAACTGGATAACTGTTGGTTCCTGGAACTGTCGAATGAACTGGACAACTGTTGGTTCCTGGAACTGTCGAATGAACTGGACAACTGCTGGTTCCTGGAACTGTCGAATGAACTGGACAACTGCTGGTTCCTGGAACTGTCGAATAAACTGGATAACTGTTGGTTCCTGGAACTGTCAAATGAACTGGACAACTGTTGGTTCCTGGAACTGTCGAATGAACTGGACAACTGCTGGTTCCTGGAACTGTCGAATGAACTGGACAACTGCTGGTTCCTGGAACTGTCGAATGAACTGGACAACTGCTGGTTCCTGGAACTGTCGAATAAACTGGATAACTGTTGGTTCCTGGAACTGTCGAATAAACTGGATAACTGTTGGTTTCTGGAACTGTCGAATGAACTGGACAACTGCTGGTTCCTGGAACTGTCGAATGAACTGGATAACTGTTGGTTCCTGGAACTGTCTAATGAACTGGACAACTGCTGGTTCCTGGAACTGTCGAATGAACTGGCAACTGTTGGTTCCTGGAACTGTCGAATGAACTGGATAACTGCTGGAGTGGGCTTCTTGTTGCAGTGTCAAAGCAAAGAAGGAAAAATGTTTTTCAAGAATATATGGAATATTCATTAGGACCTTGAACTGCTCTGCCGAGGTTTCCCTGGAACTGTCGAATGAATTGGACAACTGTTGGTTCCTGGAACTGTCGAATGAACTGGAAACTGCTGGAATCGGGTCTTCTCGTTACAGTGTCACAGCAAAAGGAGGAAAAATGTATTTCACAGTGATGTACATTGGTGTGTGTATTCGACAGTGAGTCCATTGTTTATAAAGAATAATAATGATTCAACTGTGTTCCTATTGTGTAAACAATGCTTGTTTCGTCAACAAATATTGCACGATAAATGCATCATAAAACTCTGTGATGTGTTTTAAGGTCCAATGGTCCATATCAACTCTTTTCAGTTCTGTTTTTTCTTCATACAATTGCGATAAAAAAACTCAGTCTCTTCAAATTTTTCATTCATTTAAAGCCAGCATGCAAACTTCACTTCTATGAAGGAGAGACAGCACAACGCAACATGGACGACGTCATACGTCCGTTATAGTCACAAATTGCCACCTTCCCCCCAAAATTACCCGCTTTCACTGTCGATTTCACCATATCAATAATGAAGGTTCAAGAGCCTCACTATTTTGAATTTTTCACTATCATAATCCTTAATATTAGTAACATTTAACTCATTTTTTTTTCACGTTACAAACACTTTCTAACTCTTCCAGGGATGTGTTTACTCTCTACGATCAAAAATGATTTATCTAGGAACAATTTTAAATCTTTAGTAATCAATTCATGAGCAAAACAGCTTATTCTAGAAATATCAGCTATTCCACCACCCATTTATAACTTTTATCTCCTAGAAGAGTTCTGTTAAAAGATTTTTCTGGAATAACAGTCAATTAACTTAACTATTCTGTTAAAAGTATTTTCTAGAATCACAGAGTCAATTAAATTAAAAGTTCTGTTAAAAGCTTTTTCTAGGATCACAGAGTCAATTAAATTAACAGTTCTGTTCAAAGATTTTTCTAGAATTAAATGAATCAATTAAATTAAAATTTCTGTTAAAAGATTTTTCTAGAATTACAGAATCAATTAAATTTAAAATTTCTGTTATAAGATTTTTCTAGAATCACAGAGTCAATTAAATTAAAAGTTCTGTTAAAAGCTTTTTCTAGAATCACAGAATCAATTAAATTAACAGTTCTGTTCTAAGATTTTTCTAGAATTACAGAATCAATTAAGTTAAAATTTCTGTTAAAAGATTTTTCTAGAATCAAAGAGTAAATTAAATTAACAGTTCTGTTCAAAGATTTTTCTAGAATTACAGAATCAGTTAAATTAAAATTTCTGTTAAAAGCTTTTTCTAGAATCACAGAGTCAATAAAATTAAAATTTCTGTTCAAAGATTTTTCTAGAATCAGAGTCAATTGAATTAACAGTTCTGGTCAAAGATTTCTCTAGAATCACAGGGTCAATTAAATCAACAGTTTTGTTCAAAGATTTTTTTCTAGAATCAGAGTTAATTGAATTAACAGTTCTGTTCAAAGATTTTTCTAGAA
>NC_061101.1:902284-907284 GCF_015104395.2 Macrobrachium nipponense | reverse complement strand
AGAAAGAGACTACTTTATGTAGTCCCAAGAATTTGTTTTTATTCATTTGATATTCTATGACATTAAATTATTATTTATGAATTTTTTTTTATAATTTTTGTAAAAGATCATTCTATACCATTGTAACGATGACATTATAGCTCTGTGTCTAAAATGAATAAATGAACATATAATTGGAAACTAACCTATATTTATTTATATTTTATAATCTAATATCTATTTATATTTTTTATAGGTGATATTGTCCCATAACTTCACACAAATATTATGATTTCTCAAACCTTTCTACTGCTACTCTATAATTCGAGGTTTTTATACCTAAAATTTTCAAATTCCTTATACCTTCAAGAAACTAAGTCTTACCAGTAATGCTTCTTCATTTTTATTCAACATAATTACCTCTGTCTGTCTGTCTGTCTGTCTCGTACACTTCCATGTCTATCATTGCAATAAGTTAAATGCAAACAGGATATCAGACTTTCATCATCACACGTGAATGAAAAATAGATTGAATGACACCTCTCTCTCTCTCTCTCTCTCTCTCTCTCTCTCTCTCTCTCTCTCTCTCTCTCTCGTACCCTTTCATGCCTATCATTACAATAAGCTAAATGCAAAGATCATATAATATTTCCATCATTTGTTAATAAGAAATAGAATGACTGACACATCTCTCTCTCTCTCTCTCTCTCTCTCTCTCTCTCTCTCTCTCTCTCTCTCTCTCTCGTACCCTTTCATACTTATCATTACAATAAGCTAAATGCAAAGATCATATAACATTTTCATCATTTGTTAACGACAAATAGAATGAATGACCTTTCTCTCTCTCTCTCTCTCTCTCTCTCTTCTCTCCTTATAACCAGCTTCCTGGAACCATTATCTCGGAGAGGACGTTCGCTAAGAAGGTAAAAACGTCATCTACATAATTAATTGCGGCAGAGGAAGTGTCTTTGTAACGGCGCTCCTTAAAGCTCGTTCATTATACAGCCAACTTGCTGACTGCATTTCATCGTACTGTAAAATGAAGGACATGAAACTGAAATGGCTGGTTATATTAGGAGTCAATTGTTCAGGCCAAAATTCCACCCTTTCTCTTTTGGATATTTTGTTCTCCGGAATTTTCAAAATTTGTAACTCGTTTCAGTGTTCATAGATGTCTCTGTCTGTTGATTGTTTATTCTGTGGCTGAATTTTGTGGTTAACGACCAAAAAAGACACTTAGGCTATATATATATATATATATATATAATATATATATATATATATATATATATTATATTATATAGACTTAAAAATCATGTATATATATGTGTACATGATGTATAAATACATATATACACATATATACATATTTTATATATTTTTCCTTCTTTTGTAGGTAAAAGGAGAATTATCTTTAAAAAAAGAATAGCATGGTAAAATGATTTTTGGTCTTTAACCACAAAATTCAGCCACAGAATGTCCATACATACATACATGCATACATATATACATATATATATGTGTATATATATATGCCCACACACATAAATACATATACATTTACATATACATACATAGTCACAACATTCACCCACACACAAATACACCCCGCGAACTGAGCCTTTAAAAGCATGCTACTCGTATTAAAAATTCATCAGAGAGAGAGAGAGAGAGAGAGAGAGAGAGAGAGAGAGAGAGAGAGAGAGAGAGAAAGGTACGCAGGAGAAATATTTCACGGTATTGAATTCCATCCTAAGGATGATTTATAACCAGAGAATAAGAACTTAAATTGAATGTAAGGTGATGGAAGGCCCACGTAGGTACTTAGTTCTCGTATTTCCTTAGCATGGAAGGGCTCTTAAGGTCCTGTTTGAAGGAACTTCCGGGATATATTTTGGGATGTTTGAGAAACTTCAGGGATATATTTGGGGATATTTGGAGAAACTTCAAGGATATATTTAGGGTTGTTTGAGGAAACTTCTGGGAAATATTTAAGGACGTTTGAGGAAACTTCAGGTATATATTTTGGGATGTTCGAGGAAACTTCAGGGATATATTTAGGGATGTTTGAGGAAACTTCTGGGATATATTTAAGGACGTTTGAGGAAACTTCAGGTATATATTTTGGGATGTTTGAAGAAACTTCAGGGATATGTTTAGGGATGTTTGAGGAAACTTCTGGGATATATTTAAGGACGTTTGAGGAAACTTCAGGTATATATTTTGGGATGTTTGAGGAAACTTCTGGGATATATTCAAGGACGTTTGAGGAAACTTCAGGTATATTTTTAGGGATGTTTGAGGAAACTTCAGGGATATATTGTGGATGTCTGGGGAAACTTCAGGGATATATTGAGCCATGTTTAAGGAAACTTCAGGGTTATATTTGGGGATATTTGAGGAAACTTCAGGGTTATATTTGGGGATATTTGAGGAAACTTCATGGATATATTAAGGGATGTCTGAGAAAACTCCAGGGATATATTTATGGATGTTTGAGGAAACTTCAGGGATATATTTAGAGATATTTGAGGGAAATTTCAGGGATATATTTAGGGATGTTTGAGGAAACTTCAGGGATATATTTAGGAATGTTTGAGGAAACTTCAGGGATATATTGAGGGATATTTGAGGAAACTTCAGGGATATATTGAGGGATGTTTGAGGAAACTTCAGCGATATATATAGGGATATTTGAAGAAACTTCAGGGATATATTTAGGGATGTTTGAGGAAACTTCAGGGATATATTTAGGGTTGTTTGAGGAAACTTCAGGGATATATTTAGGGATGTTTGAGGAAACTTCAGGGATATATTTAGGGATGTTTGAGGAAACTTCAGGGATATATTGAGGGATGTTTAAGGAAACTTCAGGGTATATATTTAGCGATGTTTGAAGAAATTTCAGGTTACATATTTGGGGACGTTTGAGGAAAAACTTCAGGGAGGGATATATGGGGTAGGAAAATACGATCTAGTACGACAGAACTCCCGAGACGTTAAAATACAATAAAAACGAACGTAAATATTTAAGAATAGTAAAAAAAAACAAACTCTGCTCCAGACACACCTATATTTACATATATTTCCCGTCCAGACAACCGCCCGCCCCCACGCCCCCCCCTTCCACCTCCCGCCCCCCTCCGCGTTTTGGTAAAAGCTGGTTTTGAAAACGCTATCACCCGACTGGCAGAAACACAAAGGCTCAGCCGCCCTTTTATGAGTAAAATTAACGGGGTGTAAACAATCGGATTAGGTACCGCGCCCGGCACACTACAGATGGCGCTGGTGGGCGGCTGGGCGGGCGGACTTCGCCCCACCCCCCCTCCTATGCTAATTATTTTCGTGTCTTGGCGGTGCTGGTTTTATGAAGTTTCTCTCGAGTTGATGTACTACTTCGTCTGGTTTCTTCTTCTTCTCGTGTGTGGCTGTGTATGTGTGTCCGCGTATGTTTATTAATGCTTGAATATACTAGCTCGTTTCTGTGTTTGTGTATGTATATGGCTTCAAACATATATAGAGTTAGAGGACTGAGAAATGTTACTCATTTTCATAATTCATATTTAGAGCCATAAGTTCATTTCGTGTGTGTTTGTGTGTATGTATGTGTGCTTGTAACTACATGAACGTGTGTGTGTGTGTATGTTTGTTAATGCGTAAATACGCTAGCTCGTTTGTGCGTATGTGTGTGGATATCTCTCTTTAATATATTGAATGAAAGGACTGAGAAACATAATTAATTTTCCTATTTCAAGCCGTAAGTTCGAGTTACCTGTGAAGACTTATTAATACTTATGAAAGTATAGATAACATATTATCTTATTGGATCAGTAGTTTAAGAAAGAGTAGATATTCAGCATTTTCCAACTCGTGTTAAAACCATATCGTTAATGCAAATTGTGATCCACATATCAATAAAGGATAATAGAATGGTTATGTCTTACACAATTCATGTTATATAGTTGGAGAAAATTCTAAAATCTCCTTGAAAAGTAACATAAAACAAGGAAGATAAGCTTCTTATATATGCACATTGGTGGCACCATATTCGCAGACTCCATTTTGCATGAAAATGAAGTTTTTACCATTTCGAAAAACTCCTTAGAAATGATATTAACGACTAACTTTATTCCCCACATACCGTGGAAATATGTTTCCTAATTTAGGCTACGTTCAGTAACCCAAAAGCTGAATTGCACGATTCAAACTCAATGAACCAGTTTGCAACACGCTCACTTGCAATTCAAGCTACAAAAATGTTTTATGGTACTGCCAAAACTTAGAAGCAGTTTGATACTTGGCCTCCCAGCTCGCTTCCAATGCAATAGCTATGCACGTGCACGCATGCACTAGCAAGCAGAAGCAATCTGAGTCCTTCCAATCCAAGAAAAAGTATTAAGTAGGCTAATGTCTTTCTCGTATTAGGAAGTTAATATTATGACATGTTCACACTTTTCTTGATTTTTAATTTCATAATGAGATATTTGGGATGCCAGTTATTATAACGACTATACTGTGTCAATATATCCAATTTTTTCTTTATCTTAATGTGATAAACAGTTTGCGTTGAGGGAGACTGATTTTTGTGTTTCTCATATATTATAATAATTATATATATAATATATATATATATATATTATTATAATAATAATAATATATTAATAAGTATTATATGTAATATGTATAATATATATATCTATATTAATATATATAATTGTATTATTAATTATATTGTATATAATATTATGTATACTCTTAATTATATAATATATATATACATACATACATATATCATATATAATATTATAATCAGATAATAATCTATATATAGATATATATATATGTATATACATTAATATATATATATAATATAATATATATATATATATATATATATATATATAATGTTTATTAAATATACAAATTATATATATTATATATATATATATATATTATATTATTAGATATTATATATATATATATATATATATGTGTGTGTGTGTGTGTGTGTGTGGGGAATA
>NC_061101.1:887284-897284 GCF_015104395.2 Macrobrachium nipponense | reverse complement strand
ATATATAACTTGCATCTCAAATGATATAAAAAGAAAACCTTGAAAAAATCCAGTCTCACGTAAACAATAAATTGACAAACAAACTCCTGACTTCACCAAGAGTCGTTCTAAGCAAAAAAAAAAAAAAAAAAAAAAAAAAAACACTCTTTGTGAGAGAAAAAAATTTACTTTTCCATTTAATTAAGTGGTGTTTTCAGAGTAAAGCGAAAACCTTTTTTCCATTAAATTCACTTCCTGCACAGAGCTACTTCGAATAATTAGTTTAAAAAAACGGTCTTTGTTCAGCTTCTTGGCTTTGTAGTTCAAGGAAGTTTGTAATAAGATCTTGGTGTGATCGTAGATATTCTTTGCCCATTTTCCTTAGGCTTTTAGATTCATATCTATGTAGTTTTAGTTGACAGCAATTTTCATGCGTGAATAAACAATCTATATATCAAATACCCCTCTATTCCTGAGGCATCTAGGTTAATATATCATCTACTATCTATCTATCTATCTATCTATCTATCTATCTATCTATCTATATATATATATATATATATATATATATATGATATATATATATAAATATATATATATATATATATATATATATATATATATATATATATATGTATATATATACATATTTCAAAGACTGTGCTGTACTGAATAGAGAGACGGTACAGTCTCTGAAATACAGTACTTATTTACTATATTTTGGCGTTTGCATGGGCTCCTTTTATTGGATGTATATATCTGTATACAACTAATAAAAAGAGCCCATAAAAACGCTAGAATATAAACAGTACGTACTATATTTCAGAGACTGTACTGTCTCTCTCTACAGTAGAGAACAGCCTATTATGTTTTTAGCGTTTTTATGGACCTCTTTTATTAGATGGAATTCTGTTGTACCATAACATCTTTTCCAGTCATATATATATAAATATATATATATATATATATATATATATATCATATATATACAAATATATATATATATATATATATATATATATATATATATATATATATATATATATATATATATATATATATATATATGTATATATGCTTAAAATCACAGTAGATTCACATGACTTCATTATGTAAGCGAATACCATACAGGAAAATGACAGGAAGATTAGTACCCAAGCGCTTTCCTGAGTTCTCTGTCACAAACCTTTAGAATATTATACTGTCTGGCAAACGATCAGCTGACTTGTTTTAGAAGTTTATTTTGAAGCGAGAAAGGATTAGCTGACTGTTTTTAGAAGTTTATTTTATTTGAAGCAAGAGTATTAGCTTACAGGTTATAGAAGTTTATTTTGAAGCGAGAAAGGATCAGCTTACTGGTTTTAGAAGTTTATTTTGAAGCAAGAGTGTATTAGCTTACAGGTTATAGAAGTTTATTTTGAAGCAAGAATGTATTAGCTTACAGGTTTTAGAAGTTTATTTTGAAGCAAGAATGTATTAGCTTACAGGTTTTAGAAGTTTATTTTGAAGCAAGAAATATCAGCTTACTGGTTTTAGAAGTTTATTTTGAAGCAAGAATGTATAGCTTACAGGTTTTAGAAGTTTATTTTGAAGCAAGAAAGGATTAGCTTACAGGTTTGAGAAGTTTATTTTGAAGCAAGAAAGGACAGCTTACTGGTTTTAGAAGTTTATTTTAAAGCAAACTCATAATGATAATAAAAAAATAAAAGCTCTTTTACCAAGCACCCCAACAAGCCCATGAGGAGGAAGTTTGGACCAACAGCATTATAATTATTCCAATGGCAAAGTTCGCCTCCTTTTCGCTCTGGGGGGAAAGTTTTCCCATTTTCGACCTCTTGTGAGAAGTTACACCATTTCTTCACCACGTCTTCGCGCCCTTTTCATTCATCGTGCAAAAGAAGTTTCACGGCGCCTGAAGGTGTCTTTAGGCGAATCTGTCAGTGTGGTTTTAAAGTCTCATTTTTTTATTTTTGTAAAAAATAGTATCTCCACAGAATCCATTGGTGATTCACGGAGCCTCTTTCAAATAGGATACGGTATTTGTACTTAGCTGATTCAAAAAGAGGATTAAGAGGATGCTATTTATTTAACGAAAGTGGTTACTTGTTAAATATTCATTCTTATATTCGTTTGCAGTTTCCTATTGATGGTGTACTATACATGTTCCTCATTTTGTTCAGAGCAACTTGGGGATTTTGCAAAATGTTTATACATACATACATACATACATAATATATATATATATATATATATATATATATATATATATATATATATATATATATATATATATATATATATATATATATATATATATATATATATATATAGACTTCAGGAGGGTCCATGATACACATGTTGTTAAAAAAGCCAAGTTTATTAACAGCAAAAAACGTTTCGCACTACTCAGTGCATCATCAGTCTGTGAAAAGTAAAAGACACAATAAAATACATTATAAACATAAAATGAATTCAGAATGTAATTAAAATTTACAAGTTAAAACAATAAAAAGTAAAAGCATAAAAAGCACATAAAACAGAAAACAAAAAGAGACTACCAAAACACCAACCGTCCATAAGCAGGAGAGAAGAGGGAATGACATACAATGGCGTCCAAGGCCAGACGACAACTATGCCAGATACAAAGTTGCTGAGGAAGTATTACTATTGAGAAAGAGAACCAGTCTTTTAATATATAATGATTCTAAAGTTGTTAAGTGGTCTGGGTCCCTTACATAACTAATTATTGAGAAGTGTTGTTTCAGGACTTCGGTTTTACATAATGCAGCATGATTTCTAATATTAGAAAATTCTGGCTGCTTGATTCTTTGGCCAGTGAGAAAGTTAAAACCCAAAATGGCTGCAATATCTGACCTGCAGTAACCTACGCGTCGATCCAACGTAAGAGCCCGGACATCCAGGGCATGTGAATTTATAAACCACATTGGATCGCATGAAGGACTGCAGGCGATCTTTGAAATAAAAAAATGATCCTATTGTACATGGGTTGTTGGAGATAAGTTTTATGTTAAGACAGGGGATTTCTTGTTCAATTATTCGTGTGAGATTTAAGGAGAATTTAGAGTCAGACATATACGGGATTGAAGCATAGAATAATTTTTTGGGAACATCAAAGTTGACTGTTCGAGGTTGTAAAAATTGTGTTAATAACTTATTGGTGATTTTATGAACTATATCTTGAAAAAGTTGAATAAAAAGACTATTTCTTTGTGAAATATTTGCCAAGTTGAAGAATATTTTAGAGCTCCATGGACCAAGGTGTAGATGGTATTAAGTTTGAAAGAATATTGACAAGAGCTATAGTAGTTATTGGCTAAGCCCGTATATGTCCGCTTTCTATAAACAGAAGTAGTGAACTCGGAATTATGCCTCGTTACATTAATATCTAAAAATGGAAGACTACCTTCGCTCTCAACCTCCATGGTAAATTGAATGTTTGGATGGAGTTGATTAATATATTCTAAAAATTAAGAACATTGCCAAGAGTGCTGGAACAAAACAAAAGTGTCATCAACATATCTGCGATAAAAAGACGGCTTAAAACTATGATTATACTAATTTAAAAATTTCGTATCAAGGTCAGACATAAAAAAGTTAGCAAAAATGGGGCCCAGAGGCGACCCCATAGCAACTCCATCGACCTGCGAATAGAGTTGCTTATTAAAAATGAACATTGAATCTTGCACTGCAAGTTCAAGTAGTTGTTTAAAGATTGATCTGTTAAAACCATAAAAAACTGTATCTTCGCTTAAAAAAACCTTATCTAGAATAATATTGATAGTTTCATTAAGTGGGACATTAGTGAAAAGAGACTCTACATCAAAACTTAACATGTAATAGTCTCCATCTTGGTTGGTAATTTGCTGTTGGAATTCGTACCCATTTTTTAAAGAAAATTCAATGCTACTATATTCAGAAAGTAAACCGGCTAAAAATTTGGAGATAGAGAACGAAGGACTATTATAGGCAGCCATAATGGGTCTAAGAGGTATATTAGGCTTGTGAATTTGGGGTTGGCCATACAAAATACTGAAAGAAGAGCCAGTCACAAATAGTTGTTGATATGTAGTCTCATTAATAATATTTTCACTTTTGAAAATATTAATCAAGATAAAAGATTCACTGATATCTTACCTGAACGAACATAAAACAGAAAACTAAAAAAAGAGAAAAAAAAAAAGAAGACATTGCGAGATAATGCACTGAATCTCAATCATTATCACACCAAGCGTTGCAAAATAGCTTGCAAACACACACACACACACACACACACACAGGGCAAATCGCGGAAATCATTAAAAGACGTCGAGTAAAATGATGCAATCGCTTAACAAAAATCAGTTTGTATTTGCATCAAACTGAAAAAAAAACCATGTCAAAAGAACCTTGCAGATAACGAAGTCTATTGCTCAACTCTTTGAGGGCAGATGTTATTCTAAAGAGAGAGAGAGAGAGAGAGAGAGAGAGAGAGAGAGAGAGAGAGAGAGGAAATTTCCAGTTTTAATATACATCATCCCCTAAGACTGAACATTTTTTACTAGAGACCCTCTCATTAGAGAGAGAGAGAGAGAGAGAGAGAGAGAGAGAGAGAGAGAGAGAGAGACATAATCTTATGTATCCTAGACTTTTTAATTTCAATTCTGTCTGCCGTCTGTTCAGAGAGAGAGAGTGAGAAAGAGAGAGAGACAGAGTTTGGGACATAATGTTACTTACCCTAGACGTTTTAAACTTCAATTCTGTCTGTCGTATGTTCAGAGAGAGAGAGAGAGAGAGAGAGAGAGAGAGAGAGAGAGAGAGAGAGAGAGAGAGAGAGATTATTAATCTCAAAGCCATACAAAATTATTAATTAATTAATAATACTAGAATACTACACGTACTATTATGCAATTATGTCACTTAATCCACAGTATTTCAGGAACTGGTGAAAGCAGACAAACTGGTTGATTTAACTGTAATGCTTATTCATTTAATTAATCTATGTTGACATATTATCTTTGTACTTCATAAAAAATAAATGTAAAAAACAATGATATTTTGCTTCATTGTTGCTGAATCAGTACATCAAATAAATAAATGGAAATATTCTCTGTGATATGAAATGTATTTACAAGATATTGTTTCAATAATATTGTTTAATCCACAGATATTAATAATTAATGAACCATTGCCCAAATATATCCAGAATAACCCAAAAGAAGTCGACGTTATATAAAATATAGAGTAAATATCGGTAAAAATAAGAAATAAACACAGACACGATATGAGATGACGAAGCGGAGTTTTGGCCAAGGACTGTGGCTTAGAAAATGCCTTTTTACGATGCGTCTCTTACCTTTATGAAATATGCATGCGATGCACCACGTACCCCGTGACTTTCTTCCTCTCTCTCTCTCTCTCTCTCTCTCTCTCTCTTATTTTGCTTTGTTTTTATCTAATAGCCTAGGAATTGCTTCGTGAGATGTAAAAAAAAATAATTGAGTACTTGAGAGAATCTCTCTCTCTCTCTCTCTCTCTCTCTCTCTCTGTATATATATATATATATATATATATATATATATATATATATATATATATATATATATATATATATATATATATATATATATATCTGTGTGTGTGTGTGTGTGTGTGTGTGTGTGTGTGTGTATAAATCCTGGTCAAAGTATAACTGACGAAGTTTTGGGAGGGTTCTTGAGAGAGAGAGAGAGAGAGAAAGAGAGAGAGAGAGAGAGAGATAGCTTAAAAGTCAGAGAGATATATCTCATGCTTCATAATCGTATAAATCACTAATCAAATTCCATTATTCTGATGACAGTTTCAAAGAGAATATTCACTCCATAATACCTATTACAAACTCCGAAGAACTGGCGTATTCTTGACAGCCTTTCTCTTCTGGAGGAGGTCTGGGGTTGGCGGTTGGGGGAGGGGGGAGGGGGGGGGGTGGGGGGAGGGGGGGAGGGGGGGATTTGGGGGGGGGGGATGGGGGTGGGGGGAGGGAGGAGGGAGTGAAAGGGGGTTAGTTAGGAACCACCCTACCTTTCTCCTGCATAAATAGGAAGCAGAAAACCGCCTGCAATTTGCATGTCAGAATTAGGAGAGTTTTAAAAAAATTTTTTATTTTGTTTTTTATATCAGGGTAGGTCGCTTCGAGAGCAGACCGAAGTCGTCCTCTAAACTGTCAGGCTCTCTCTCTCTCTCTCTCTCTCTCTCTCTCTCTCTCTAAATTTACCCTGGAGATTTCCGTGATTATCGTAACATAGCCTTTAATACATTATGTACAGAAGGCCTTCAAAAAAAAATGAAATGACTGGTGACATCAGGACCGTTCAAGATATGCGACAACCACGCATGCGCCAACTTTGAACATATGTTTATATATTCATTTATGTATTTAGGCCGTCTACATTAACGGGTGATGAGTGATGCTTGTACGTACGATGAATAAAAGGCATATTTGATCAAATGCGGGGCTAAAACGGCCGATGAGAGAAGGAAATAGGAGAGAATTCGCGAGAATACGAGAGCTAGACCCAGCTAGTCACTCAGTCTGCTGCAGCCGACGGCCACGACAGGCATAAATGAACCATTCAGAGCCCCTGATGGGAAATTCTAATGCTCAGTTTTCTCCGTTTAGCTTTTCGCGTCTTCGGGAAAAGGCTCAAGAGAAAGAGAGAGAGAAAAAAAAATCAATACTATTAAAAGAAGGAGAAGGAGAGGGAAGGAAGGAAAGGGAGGAAAGGTTGGTCTAATACGCGGATAATTTTAGGGAAAAATTCGGTGAGAGAGAGAGAGAGAGAGAGAGGGGAAAAAAAAGTGGCGTGATTCGACTGGATGAGTCTAGGTTATCCTCGACGCCGAGATGGTGAATAATTTGTTTGCCTGGTCTGTTTGTCTGTTTGTATCTGATCTGTTTGAATTTTAAACGATTTGAGCGGGAAAACTTGCTACATATTTTCTCTTATATTTGAAGGCGTTTGGGTCTTAATTAATCTCTCTTTGATATGAATTAATCGTCTTCTCCTAATTTGAAGATATTTGGTTTCTAATTAATGTCTTTTTGATATGAATTAATAGCCTTTCTTGTGACCAGGGATTTATATTTCATATATATATATATATATATATATATATATATATATAATATATATATATATATATATATACTTATACCGTATCCTATATATCTAATGATCTATATGTATTATATATATATATATATATCCTATATATATATATATTATATATAGATATAGATATATATCATTGGATTGATAACCAAGAATGAGGTAAGCTATATATCTCTATTTGACATTCATCCTGCTTTGAATCTTCTACGGCAAATGTGGAATGATAAAAAAAGTGGGCTATAACCTTTGTTTAAAGACCTCCCTGACTTTAAATTCGTAGGTCAAATGTGGAACAGTAAGCAGGAGAGAAGTGGATTATAAGCCCCTACTTAATATCCTCCCTACTTTGCTATCTACACGACAAATGCTATAGCTTTAGGCAAAAAAAACCTTTTAACATCTATGGCGATCTTGCTCAAGTTCAATCCGTCTCGGGAAAGGCAGGTCGAAACGACTGTGTAGTTATGGTACTTAGTCCTACCGAGTAAAATACAGTCTTCTGAAATGACGAAATGCCACTATCCAATTTTAAAAAGGTTTTTATTGTGAAAGTATAGTGGAATTCAATGCGTAATGTTCATTCTAAGATTCCATGGCAATAGTGAAATATATAAGTAGAAATTTTTTTTTTAGGAAAATTGTGGATGACACGTAAAGATTATAGTCCCAACTAACTTGATCGGTTTCGTTTGATGAATTGATCGGATGTCACTATCAGTTTGCCAGGTTGATTGTGAAAGTATAGTGAACATTTATGCGTAATGTTCATTGTAGTTAGTGCGAGAGATTTATGGTAATAGTGAAATAAATAAACTGAAGAAAAAAACTCGATGGAGATTGTTAATAGAACCAGAAGACAGACATAAAACACTTGCATGTCCAACCTAAGGTTCCAACAATGCTTCAGTCAGACTCTCGTCACGGAAACTAAAAAAAAAAAAAAAAAAAGAAATCCGCTTTTATTTTTTTTATCCCAAAGTCAAAGCGCCATTTCCCTTGCGACAGATGTGTAAAACAGTTTTTTTTCTATTTTTTTTTTTTTCCAACTTTTGCCAAATGGCGCACTTGTTTAACTGTGTTACGACGCAATTCTCGACCTGTACCCCTTTAAAAAAAAAAAGAAAAAAAAAGCTTTTCAAACCTTTTTAAACTCTCTCCATAATTGACCCCACACGGGAAGCTGTCATCCAAGCTAATAGAGTAGAATTTTTCATTGGGGCGTTTGGCACCCCCCCCCCCCCCCCCACCAACCCCCCCCCCCCTCCCCATACAACCCCCCCCCCAACCCCCCCCCCCCCCCCCACCCCACCCCGGGCCTAATTCTTGCCGCTCTTGCAATCTGCTTGTTGAGAAAGTGCATTTGAGTTAACTGGGTCTAATAGTTCATTTTTTTAACCCTTTTTGTTACTGTAATGGAGTTTTTTTCTAATTGTAAAATGTATTTTTTTTTTTTGGTTGGTTATCTTTGTACAGAAAAAGATATTAAAAATATTTAGCCTTTTTTAATCTTGTTATATTATACTGGATCTCAGCTTGTATATATACAGTTGTTAAGTGAGGAAATAATAATAATAATAATAATGATAATAATAATAATAATAAATAATAATAATAATAATAATAAATAACTAATAATAATAATAATAATAATAATAATGATAATAATAATAATAATTATGAAGACTGAAAAAATAATACCATATTCTCACATGTAAATATTGGTATATTGTTAAAAATATAACGCAAGGTAATTTTCAAAATACAAATACATCACGCAAACATCGATACCGATCCATCTCCACCATGACAGCTGATTGCTAGGTCTGTAAACGCGTAAATTACAAAACGAAAATATAAGAAAAAAAATGATTTATCATACTGAGAACTCCCAGAGGCCTTCGTAAAAATTAAAATAGTTCAGATAATTCAAATCTCGAGCAAGAAAAAATAATTTAAAAAGATTTCCGGTACAATAATCTCCTCCGCTGGTACGACGTGACGTCACGCGAAATCCAGAATGTACTATTTTTGCCCTCGCTCGCGATTCACCTACGCTGGAGCGTCGCATCTCATTTGTCTTTGGCAATGGGGCCGACAATGAAATTATTCGTATTTCGCGTCCATTGCTTTCCGGACATATGCCGGCCGTATGTTCTGCAACTGCTTCCCATTAGACTCTGACGTGAATTTTCACAGAGTCCAATTTTTATATCCTTTTTTCCCACCCACCAATTTTTTTCTTTCAAAAAAGTCGAACTTTGTCGGGTTCTGTTTCTCTTATGTATTCATGTAAATTTATAATATAATAATAATAATATATAATAATAATAATAATAATAATATAATAATAATAATAATAATAATAATTATTATTATTATTATTATTATTATTATTATTATTATTATTACTAATATGACTATTGGATTCTACTCAAAAACAACCAGCTGAGTCAGAAAACCGAATTAATAATAATAATAATAATAATAATAATAATAATAATAATAATAATAATAATAATAATAATAATAATAATATTATTATTATTATTATTATTATTATTATTATTATTATTATTATTACTATATTGAATATTGGAATTCTACTCAAGAACCCAGCTGAGTCAGAAAACCGAATTTATAATAATAATAATAATAATAATAATAATAATCAATAATAATAATAATAATAATAATAATAATAAATTACGTAACGTTTCGACCTTCTCGCATGGTCATCCTCGGACGAGTCGTTTGAAGAGACTGTAGCAAGGAAGTCTGCGGGGCGGTTTTTATAGCGGCTCGGACCTAGAGTTGCATTCTCATTGGTCGGGCCGGTCTTGGACGAAGTCGTGGATCTCGCCTCGAAGGTCTCG